>NW_027448877.1:52500-65000 GCF_030867145.1 Opisthocomus hoazin
GCGCCGTGCGCGATAGGTAGGAGGCAGAACGGCCACGGCCAGGGCCGCCAGGCAACGCCCGAGTCTGCCGGCTGAGCCGCGGCTGACAAGCGTTCGAGTGCCGGCGACCGCCGCCCGTCTCGGCCCGGCCCTGGAGAAACCCCTCTTGGAGCCCTCGCTCCAGTCGGCAACGGCCACCGGAGCCTGCGGGCAAGCAGCGGCTTCGCGCGGCTTCTGGCAGTCGGAAGCGCCGTGCGCGATAGGTAGGAGGCAGAACGGCCACGGCCAGGGCCGCCGGGCAACGCCCGAGTCTGCCGGCTGAGCCGCGGGTGACAAGCGTTCGAGTGCCGGCGACCGCCGCCGGTCTCGGCCCGGCCCTGGAGAAACCCCTCTTGGAGCCTTCGCTCCAGTCGGCAACGGCCACCGGAGCCTGCGGGCAAGCAGCGGCTTCGCGCGGCTTCTGGCAGTCGGAAGCGCCGTGCGCGATAGGTAGGAGGCAGAACGGCCACGGCCAGGGCCGCCGGGCAACGCCCGAGTCTGCCGGCTGAGCCGCGGGTGACAAGCGTTCGAGTGCCGGCGACCGCCGCCCGTCTCGGCCCGGCCCTGGAGAAACCCCTCTTGGAGCCCTCGCTCCAGTCGGCAACGGCCACCGGAGCCTGCGGGCAAGCAGCGGCTTCGCGCGGCTTCTGGCAGTCGGAAGCGCCGTGCGCGATAGGTAGGAGGCAGAACGGCCACGGCCAGGGCCGCCGGGCAACGCCCGAGTCTGCCGGCTGAGCCGCGGGTGACAAGCGTTCGAGTGCCGGCGACCGCCGCCCGTCTCGGCCCGGCCCTGGAGAAACCCCTCTTGGAGCCCTCGCTCCAGTCGGCAACGGCCACCGGAGCCTGCGGGCAAGCAGCGGCTTCGCGCGGCTTCTGGCAGTCGGAAGCGCCGTGCGCGATAGGTAGGAGGCAGAACGGCCACGGCCAGGGCCGCCGGGCAACGCCCGAGTCTGCCGGCTGAGCCGCGGGTGACAAGCGTTCGAGTGCCGGCGACCGCCGCCCGTCTCGGCCCGGCCCTGGAGAAACCCCTCTTGGAGCCCTCGCTCCAGTCGGCAACGGCCACCGGAGCCTGCGGGCAAGCAGCGGCTTCGCGCGGCTTCTGGCAGTCGGAAGCGCCGTGCGCGATAGGTAGGAGGCAGAACGGCCACGGCCACAGCCGCCGTGCAACGCCCGAGTCTGCCGGCTGAGCCGCGGGTGACAAGCGTTCGAGTGCCGGAGACCGCCGCCCGTCTCGGCCCGGCCCTGGAGAAACCCCTCTTGGAGCCCTCGCTCCAGTCGGCAACGGCCACCGGAGCCTGCGGGCAAGCAGCGGCTTCGCGCGGCTTCTGGCAGTCGGAAGCGCCGTGCGCGATAGGTAGGAGGCAGAACGGCCACGGCCACAGCCGCCGTGCAACGCCCGAGTCTGCCGGCTGAGCCGCGGGTGACAAGCGTTCGAGTGCCGGAGACCGCCGCCCGTCTCGGCCCGGCCCTGGAGAAACCCCTCTTGGAGCCCTCGCTCCAGTCGGCAACGGCCACCGGAGCCTGCGGGCAAGCAGCGGCTTCGCGCGGCTTCTGGCAGTCGGAAGCGCCGTGCGCGATAGGTAGGAGGCAGAACGGCCACGGCCACGGCCGCCGTGCAACGCCCGAGTCTGCCGGCTGAACCGCGAGTAGCTGCAGCGGTTCGATGGCGCTGGTCCGCGAGCGCCAGCCCTCTGCCCTAGTATACGGACAGCGAGGTCCCCGGCCCCGGCGGGCTCGAAGAGAACCGTCTTCCCCCAGCGGGGAGGCGCGCGAGCGCCGCCGACTCTTACCATGACGTAACTGGAGGCAGCGCAAAGCAGCGACCCCTTCGGCAGCTCCGAAGAAGAACCGGGCAAGACGTCTACCTGCCAGAACCGCGGTGGAGCCAAAGTCCCGCCGGAGCGAGGTAGACGAGGCATCCCTTTCCGCCGGCAGCTCCGGCGGCCACATCGGGCACACCGGACCCGGCGGACGGTAAAACGGGTAGACCTGGCCTCCCTGCCGGCAGAACGGGTAGACGAGGCCTCCCTGCCTGGAACCGGGTAGACCTGGCATCCCTGCCGGAAGCGGGTAGACCTGGCATCCCTGCCGGTAAAACGGGTAGACCTGGCCTCCCTGCCGGCAGAACGGGTAGACGAGGCCTCCCTGCCTGGAACCGGGTAGACCTGGCATCCCTGCCGGAAGCGGGTAGACCTGGTCTCCCTGCCGCCAAAACGGGTAGACCTGGCCTCCCTGCCGCCACAACGGGTAGACCTGGCATCCCTGCCGGCAAAACGGGTAGACCTGGTCTCCCTGCCGGTAAAACGGGTAGACCTGTTCTCCCTGCAGGTAAAACGGGTA
Source organism: Opisthocomus hoazin (assembly GCF_030867145.1). Taxonomy (NCBI): domain Eukaryota; kingdom Metazoa; phylum Chordata; class Aves; order Opisthocomiformes; family Opisthocomidae; genus Opisthocomus; species Opisthocomus hoazin. The sequence goes on from NW_027448877.1 coordinate 54,859, forward strand.
GACCTGGCCTCCCTGCCGGTAAAACGGGTAGACCTGGCCTCCCTGCCGGCAGAACGGGTAGACCTGGCATCCCTGCCGGCAAAACGGGTAGACCTGGTCTCCCTGCCGGTAAAACGGGTAGACCTGGTCTCCCTGCAGGTAAAACGGGTAGACCTGTTATCCCTGCCGGCAAAACGGGTAGACCTGGTCTCCCTGCAGCCAGAACGGGTAGACCTGGCATCCCTGCCGGTAAAACGGGTAGACCTGGTCTCCCTGCCGGCAAAAAGGGTAGACCTGTTCTCCCTGCCGCCAGAACGGGTAGACCTGGCCTCCCTGCCGGTAAAACGGGTAGACCTGGTCTCCGTGCAGGTAAAACGGGTAGACCTGGCATCCCTGCCGGCAGAACGGGTAGACCTGGTCTCCCTGCCGCCAGAACGGGTAGACCTGGCATCCCTGCCGGCAAAACGGGTAGACCTGGTCTCCCTGCCGGTAAAACGGGTAGACCTGGCCTCCCTGCAGGTAAAACGGGTAGACCTGTTATCCCTGCCGGCAAAACGGGTAGACCTGGCATCCCTGCCGGCAAAACGGGTAGACCTGGTCTCCCTGCCGGTAAATGGGTAGACCTGGTCTCCCTGCCGCTAGAACGGGTAGATCTGGCCTCCCTGCCGGCAGAACGGGTAGACCTGGCCTCCCTGCCGGTAAAACGGGTAGACCTGGCATCCCTGCAGGTAAAACGGGTAGACCTGGCATCCCTGCCGGCAAAACGGGTAGACCTGGTCTCCCTGCCGGTAAAACGGGTAGACCTGTTCTCCCTGCAGGTAAAACGGGTAGACCTGTTCTCCCTGCCGCCAGAACGGGTAGACCTGGCATCCCTGCCGGCAAAACGGGTAGACCTGGTCTCCCTGCCGGCAAAAAGGGTAGACCTGTTCTCCCTGCCGCCAGAACGGGTAGACCTGGCCTCCCTGCCGGTAAAACGGGTAGACCTGGTCTCCGTGCAGGTAAAACGGGTAGACCTGGCATCCCTGCCGGTAGAACGGGTAGACCTGGTCTCCCTGCCGCCAGAACGGGTAGACCTGGCATCCCTGCCGGCAAAACGGGTAGACCTGGTCTCCCTGCCGGTAAAACGGGTAGACCTGGCCTCCCTGCAGGTAAAACGGGTAGACCTGTTATCCCTGCCGGCAAAACGGGTAGACCTGGCATCCCTGCCGGCAAAACGGGTAGACCTGGTCTCCCTGCCGGTAAATGGGTAGACCTGGTCTCCCTGCCGCTAGAACGGGTAGACCTGGCCTCCCTGCCGGCAGAACGGGTAGACCTGGCCTCCCTGCCGGTAAAACGGGTAGACCTGGCATCCCTGCAGGTAAAACGGGTAGACCTGGCATCCCTGCCGGCAAAACGGGTAGACCTGGTCTCCCTGCCGGTAAAACGGGTAGACCTGTTCTCCCTGCAGGTAAAACGGGTAGACCTGTTCTCCCTGCCGCCAGAACGGGTAGACCTGGCATCCCTGCCGGCAAAACGGGTAGACCTGGTCTCCCTGCAGCCAGAACGGGTAGACCTGGTCTCCCTGCCGGCAAAACGGGTAGACCTGGTCTCCCTGCCGGCAGAACGGGTAGACCTGGTCTCCCTGCCGGTAAATGGGTAGACCTGGTCTCCCTGCCGGCAATATGGGTAGACCTGGCCTCCCTGCAGCCAGAACGGGTAGACCTGGCATCCCTGCCGGTAAATGGGTAGACCTGGCATCCCTGCCGGTAAAACGGGTAGACCTGGCATCCCTGCCGGCAATACGGGTAGACCTGGTCTCCCTGCCGCTAGAACGGGTAGACCTGGCATCCCTGCCGGTAAAACGGGTAGACCTGGCCTCCCTGCCGGCAATACGGGTAGACCTGGCCTCCCTGCCGGTAAAACGGGTAGACCTGGCATCCCTGCCGGCAGAACGGGTAGACCTGGTCTCCCTGCCGCCAGAACGGGTAGACCTGGCCTCCCTGCAGGTAAAACGGGTAGACCTGGCCTCCCTGCCGGCAGAAGGGGTAGACCTGGCCTCCCTGCCGGCAGAAGGGGTAGACCTGTCCTCCCTGCGGACAGAGCGGGTCGCCCGTGCTGGAGGCCCGTATGCAGGGGTGCCTGCACGGGGTGGGAAGGGCTGGCGGCGGGCTGCCTGTGCTCTCTCAGCCGGGGCGGCGGTGGGGGGGCTTGCGGGGGGTGGCTGGGGTCGGCAGGCCGGCCCTGCCGGAGGCCCGTATGCAGGGGTGCCTGCACGGGGTGGGAAGGGGCGGCGGCGGGGTGCCTGTGCTCTCTCAGCCGGGGCGGCGGTGGGGGGGCTTGTGGGGGGTGGCTGGGGGCGGCAGGCCGGCCGTGCCGAAGGCCCGTATGCAGGGGTGCCTGCACGGGGTGGGAAGGGGCGGCGGCGGGGTGCCTGTGCTGTCTCAGCCGGGGCGGCGGTGGGGGGGCTTGTGGGGGGTGGCTGGGGGCGGCAGGCCGGCCCTGCCGGAGGCCCCTATGCAGGGGTGCCTGCACGGGGTGGGAAGGGCCGGCGGCGGGCTGCCTGTGCTCTCTCAGCCGGGGCGGCGGTGGGGGGGCTTGTGGGGGGTGGCTGGGGGCGGCAGGCCGGCCGTGCTGGAGGCCCGTATGCAGGGGTGCCTGCACGGGGTGGGAAGGGGCGGCGGCGGGGTGCCTGTGCTGTCTCAGCCGGGGCGGCGGTGGGGGGGCTTGTGGGGGGTGGCTGGGGGCGGCAGGCCGGCCCTGCCGGAGGCCCGTATGCAGGGGTGCCTGCACGGGGTGGGAAGGGGCGGCGGCGGGCTGCCTGTGCTCTCTCAGCCGGGGCGGCGGTGGGGGGGCTTGCGGGGGGTGGCTGGGGGCGGCAGGCCGGCCCTGCCGGAGGCCCCTATGCAGGGGTGCCTGCACGGGGTGGGAAGGGCCGGCGGCGGGCTGCCTGTGCTCTCTCAGCCGGGGCGGCGGTGGGGGGGCTTGCGGGGGGTGGCTGGGGGCGGCAGGCCGGCCCTGCCGGAGGCCCGTATGCAGGGGTGCCTGCACGGGGTGGGAAGGGGCGGCGGCGGGCTGCCTCTGCTCTCTCAGCCGGGGCGGCGGTGGGGGGGCTTGCGGGGGGTGGCTGGGGTCGGCAGGCCGGCCCTGCCGGAGGCCCGTATGCAGGGGTGCCTGCACGGGGTGGGAAGGGGCGGCGGCGGGCTGCCTGTGCTCTCTCAGCCGGGGCGGCGGTGGGGGGGCTTGCGGGGGGTGGCTGGGGTCGGCAGGCCGGCCCTGCCGGAGGCCCGTATGCAGGGGTGCCTGCACGGGGTGGGTGGGCCTGCGGCGGGCTGCCTGTGCTCTCTGAGCCGGGGCGGCGGTGGGGGGGGCTTGCGGGGGGTGGCTGGGGGCGGCAGGCCGGCCCTGCCGGAGGCCCGTATGCAGGGGTGCCTGCACGGGGTGGGTGGGCCTGCGGCGGGCTGCCTGTGCTCTCTGAGCCGGGGCGGCGGTGGGGGGGGCTTGCGGGGGGTGGCTGGGGGCGGCAGGCCGGCCCTGCCGGAGGCCCGTATGCAGGGGTGCCTGCACGGGGTGGGAAGGGGCGGCGGCGGGGTGCCTGTGCTCTCTCAGCCGGGGCGGCGGTGGGGGGGCTTGCGGGGGTTGTCTGGGGGCGGCAGGCCGGTCCTGCCGGAGGCCCGTATGCAGGGGTGCCTGCACGGGGTGGGAAGGGGCGGCGGCGGGCTGCCTGTGCTGTCTCAGCCGGGGCGGCGGTGGGGGGGCTTGTGGGGGGTGGCTGGGGGCGGCAGGCCGGCCCGGCCGGAGGCCCGTATGCAGGGGTGCCTGCACGGGGTAGGAAGGGCCGGCGGCGGGGTGCCTGTGCTCTCTCAGCCGAGGCGGCGGTGGGGGGGCTTGTGGGGGGTGGCTGGGGGCGGCAGGCCGGCCCTGCCGGAGGCCCGTATGCAGGGGTGCCTGCACGGGGTGGGAAGGGGCAGCGGCGGGCTGCCTGTGCTGTCTCAGCCGGGGCGGCGGTGGGGGGGCCTGCGGCGGGTGGCTGGGGGCGGCAGGCCGGCCCTGCCGGAGGCCCGTATGCAGGGGTGCCTGCACGGGGTGGGAAGGGCCGGCGGCGGGCTGCCTGTGCTCTCTCAGCCGGGGCGGCGGTGGGGGGGCTTGCGGAGGGGTGGCTGGGGTCGGCAGGCCGGCCCTGCCGGAGGCCCGTATGCAGGGGTGCCTGCACGGGGTGGGAAGGGCCGGCGGCGGGCTGCCTGTGCTGTCTCAGCCGGGGCGGCGGTGGGAGGGCTTGCGGGGGGTGGCTGGGGGCGGCAGGCCGGCCCTGCCGGAGGCCCGTATGCAGGGGTGCCTGCACGGGGTGGGAAGGGCCGGCGGCGGGCTGCCTGTGCTCTCTGAGCCGGGGCGGCGGTGGGGGGGCTTGCGGGGGGTGGCTGGGGGCGGCAGGCCGGCCCTGCCGGAGGCCCGTATGCAGGGGTGCCTGCACGGGGTGGGAAGGGCCGGCGGCGGGCTGCCTGTGCTGTCTCAGTCGGGGCGGCGGTGGGGGGGCTTGCGGGGGGTGGCTGGGGTCGGCAGGCCGGCCCTGCCGGAGGCCCGTATGCAGGGGTGCCTGCACGGGGTGGGTGGGCCTGCGGCGGGCTGCCTGTGCTCTCTGAGCCGTGGCGGCGGTGGGGGGGGCTTGCGGGGGGTGGCTGGGGGTCGGCAGGCCGGCCCTGCCGGAGGCCCGTATGCAGGGGTGCCTGCACGGGGTGGGAAGGGCCGGCGGCGGGCTGCCTGTGCTCTCTCAGCCGGGGCGGCGGTGGGGGGGGTTGCGGGGGGTGGCTGTGGGCGGCAGGCCGGCCCTGCCGGAGGCCCGTATGCAGGGGTGCCTGCACGGGGTGGGAAGGGCCGGCGGCGGGCTGCCTGTGCTCTCTCAGCCGGGGCGGCGGTGGGGGGGGTTGCGGGGGGTGGCTGGGGGCGGCAGGCCGGCCCTGCCGGAGGCCCGTATGCAGGGGTGCCTGCACGGGGTGGGAAGGGCCGGCGGCGGGCTGCCTGTGCTCTCTCAGCCGGGGCGGCGGTGGGGGGGCTTGCGGGGGGTGGCTGGGGTCGGCAGGCCGGCCCTGCCGGAGGCCCGTATGCAGGGGTGCCTGCACGGGGTGGGAAGGGCCGGCGGCGGGCTGCCTGTGCTGTCTCAGCCGGGGCGGCGGTGGGGGGGCTTGTGGGGGGTGGCTGGGGGCTGCAGGCCGGCCCTGCCGGAGGCCCGTATGCAGGGGTGCCTGCACGGGGTGGGAAGGGCCGGCGGCGGGCTGCCTGTGCTCTCTCAGCCGGGGCGGCGGTGGGGGGGGTTGCGGGGGGTGGCTGGGGGCGGCAGGCCGGCCCTGCCGGAGGCCCGTATGCAGGGGTGCCTGCACGGGGTGGGAAGGGCCGGCGGCGGGCTGCCTGTGCTGTCTCAGACGGGGCGGCGGTGGGGGGGCTTGCGGGGGGTGGCTGGGGTCGGCAGGCCGGCCCTGCCGGAGGCCCGTATGCAGGGGTGCCTGCACGGGGTGGGTGGGCCTGCGGCGGGCTGCCTGTGCTCTCTGAGCCGGGGCGGCGGTGGGGGGGGCTTGCGGGGGGTGGCTGGGGTCGGCAGGCCGGCCCTGCCGGAGGCCCGTATGCAGGGGTGCCTGCACGGGGTGGGAAGGGCCGGCGGCGGGCTGCCTGTGATCTCTCAGCCGGGGCGGCGGTGGGGGGGGTTGCGGGGGGTGGCTGGGGGCGGCAGGCCGGCCCTGCCGGAGGCCCGTATGCAGGGGTGCCTGCACGGGGTGGGAAGGGCCGGCGGCGGGCTGCCTGTGCTCTCTGAGCCGGGGCGGCGGTGGGGGGGGCTTGCGGGCGGTGGCTGGGGTCGGCAGGCCGGCCCTGCCGGAGGCCCGTATGCAGGGGTGCCTGCACGGGGTGGGAAGGGCCGGCGGCGGGCTGCCTGTGCTCTCTCAGCCGGGGCGGCGGTGGGGGGGCTTGCGGGGGGTGGCTGGGGGCGGCAGGCCGGCCCTGCCGGAGGCCCGTATGCAGGGGTGCCTGCACGGGGTGGGAAGGGCCGGCGGCGGGCTGCCTGTGATCTCTCAGCCGGGGCGGCGGTGGGGGGGGTTGCGGGGGGTGGCTGGGGGCGGCAGGCCGGCCCTGCCGGAGGCCCGTATGCAGGGGTGCCTGCACGGGGTGGGAAGGGCCGGCGGCGGGCTGCCTGTGCTCTCTGAGCCGGGGCGGCGGTGGGGGGGGCTTGCGGGGGGTGGCTGGGGTCGGCAGGCCGGCCCTGCCGGAGGCCCGTATGCAGGGGTGCCTGCACGGGGTGGGAAGGGCCGGCGGCGGGCTGCCTGTGCTGTCTCAGCCGGGGCGGCGGTGGGGGGGCTTGCGGGGGGTGGCTGGGGGCGGCAGGCCGGCCCTGCCGGAGGCCCGTATGCAGGGGTGCCTGCACGGGGTGGGAAGGGGCGGCGGCGGGCTGCCTGTGCTCTCTGAGCCGGGGCGGCGGTGGGGGGGCTTGCGGGGGGTGGCTGGGGGCGGCAGGCCGGCCCTGCCGGAGGCCCGTATGCAGGGGTGCCTGCACGGGGTGGGAAGGGCCGGCGGCGGGCTGCCTGTGCTGTCTCAGTCGGGGCGGCGGTGGGGGGGCTTGCGGGGGGTGGCTGGGGGCGGCAGGCCGGCCCTGCCGGAGGCCCGTATGCAGGGGTGCCTGCACGGGGTGGGAAGGGGCGGCGGCGGGCTGCCTGTGCTCTCTGAGCCGGGGCGGCGGTGGGGGGGCTTGCGGGGGGTGGCTGGGGGCGGCAGGCCGGCCCTGCCGGAGGCCCGTTTGCAGGGGTGCCTGCACGGGGGTGGGTTGGGGGGGGCGGCGGGAATTTTTTGGTTTTTGTTGCTTTTTTATTTCTTTTTCCGCTTTTGAAACAGAGACGCCGCCCCGTCCTCGGGCGTTTCAGCCGAGCTGATGGAAAGCGGCGCCCCTTCCCGTCGCTTGCGGGGGGGGGTGGTGCAGGAGGGGGGAGGCGGCGCGCGCCTGAAATTCCCCTCGCCACCCCCCGTTTCCGAGACTTCGCCGTATCTAGTGGAAGGCGCTAAGCTTGGCCGGACTGTCTCGCTGAAGGCTTTCTTACTCTGCATCGGTTCTGACGGTGGGCGAGAAAAAAAAACAAAACCAAAGCAGAGCAGGGAAACAGTTACAAAAAGTTCTTGAGAGCCAGCACCGGCCCGCCCATCGGCAGACGGAGCGGCGCCCGGGGTCAACGAGTGCCACCCTGCTGCTTAGCAACCGGAACCCGAGCCGGCCCGCCCCGCCCACCCGCCGGCAAGGGGCGGGCGCTTCCCCGCGGCAGAAGGGGGAGACAGAGACTGAGAGACGGGGTCGAGGAGCAGGCGGGGAGCCTTGCGCTGAGGTAGGCTGGGGACGGGGCCTCTTTTCCGAGAAGATTGAGGTTTGAGTCGGGGGGGGGGGGGGGGGGCGGCGGCAGGGGCTGCTTGTGCGCTCTCGGCCGGGGCGGCGGTGGGGGGGTGGCGGGGTGGGGGGGGGCAGCGGAGCGGCCGTGCCGGAGGCCCGTATGCAGGGGTGCCCGCACCGGGGGGGGGGTGGGGGGGGGCGGCGGCAGGGGCTGCTTGTGCGCTCTCGGCCGGGGCGGCGGTGGGGGGGGGCTTGCGGGTGGGGGTGCGGCGGCCGGGCTGCCGTGCCGGAGGCCCGTTTGCAGGGGTGCCTGCACGGGGGGAGGTGGGGGGGGGGGGGGGGGGGGGGGGGCGGGGCGGCGGGAATTTTTTGGTTTTTGTTGCTTTTTTATTTTTTTTCCGCTTTTGAAACACAGACGCCGCCCCGCCTTCGGGCGTTTCAGCCGAGCTGATAGAAAGCTGCGCCCCTTCCCGTTGCTTGCGGGGGGGGTTGGTACCGCGGAAGGGGGTGGCGGGGGGGGCGGGAACGGGACGGGGACGGGGACGGGGACGGGGACGGGGACGGGGACGGGTCTGGCCGACGGGTCTGGACGACAGCGCCCCCCCCACCCCGCGTCCCGGCCGGCCACCACGTCTACCCGGGACCGGGTCGGCGGGGAGGACAGGTCTACCCGGGACCGGTTCGGCGGGGAGGACAGGTCTACCCGACAGCGCCCCCCCCATCGCCCCGCGTCCCGGCCGGCCACCACGTCTACCCGGGACCGGTTCGGCGGGGAGGACAGGTCTACCAGGGACCGGTTCGGCGGGGAGGACAGGTCTACCCGACAGCGCCCCCCCCATCCCGGGTCCCGGCCGGCCACCACGTCTACCCGGGACCGGTTCGGCGGGGAGGACAGGTCTACCCGGGACCGGGTCGGCGGGGAGGACAGGTCTACCCGACCGCGCCCGCCCCCGATCCCGAGTCCCGGCCGGCCACCACGTCTACCCGGGACCGGTTCGGCGGGGAGGACAGGTCTACCCGGGACCGGGTCGGCGGGGAGGACAGGTCTACCCGACCGCGCCCGCCCCCGATCCCGAGTCCCGGCCGGCCACCACGTCTACCCGGGACCGGTTCGGCGGGGAGGACAGGTCTACCCGGGACCGGGTCGGCGGGGAGGACAGGTCTACCCGACCGCGCCCGCCCCCGATCCCGAGTCCCGGCCGGCCACCACGTCTACCCGGGACCGGTTCGGCGGGGAGGACCGGTCTACCCGGGACCGGGTCGGCGGGGAGGACAGGTCTACCCGGGACCGGGTCGGCGGGGAGGACAGGTCTACCCGGGACCGGGTCGGCGGGGAGGACCGGTCTACCCGGGACCGGGTCGGCGGAGAGGACCGGTCTACCCGGGACCGGGTCGGCGGGGAGGACCGGTCTACCCGGGACCGGGTCGGCGGGGAGGACAGGTCTACCCGGGACCGGGTCGGCGGGGAGGACAGGTCTACCCGGGACCGGGTCGGCGGGGAGGACAGGTCTACCCGGGACCGGGTCGGCGGGGAGGACAGGTCTACCCGGGACCGGGTCGGCGGGGAGGACAGGTCTACCCTGGACCGGGTCGGCGGGGAGGACAGGTCTACCCGGGACCGGGTCGGCGGGGAGGACAGGTCTACCCGGGACCGGGTCGGCGGGGAGGACAGGTCTACCCGGGACCGGGTCGGCGGGGAGGACAGGTCTACCCGACCGCGCCCGCCCCCGATCCCGAGTCCCGGCCGGCCACCACGTCTACCCGGGACCGGTTCGGCGGGGAGGACCGGTCTACCCGGGACCGGGTCGGCGGGGAGGACAGGTCTACCCGGGACCGGGTCGGCGGGGAGGACAGGTCTACCCGGGACCGGGTCGGCGGGGAGGACCGGTCTACCCGGGACCGGGTCGGCGGAGAGGACCGGTCTACCCGGGACCGGGTCGGCGGGGAGGACCGGTCTACCCGGGACCGGGTCGGCGGGGAGGACAGGTCTACCCGGGACCGGGTCGGCGGGGAGGACAGGTCTACCCGGGACCGGGTCGGCGGGGAGGACAGGTCTACCCGGGACCGGGTCGGCGGGGAGGACAGGTCTACCCGGGACCGGGTCGGCGGGGAGGACCGGTCTACCCGGGACCGGGTCGGCGGGGGAGGACAGGTCTACCCGGGACCGGGTCGGCGGGGAGGACAGGTCTACCCGGGACCGGGTCGGCGGGGAGGACAGGTCTACCCGGGACCGGGTCGGCGGGGAGGACAGGTCTACCCGACCGCGCCCGCCCCCGATCCCGAGTCCCGGCCGGCCACCACGTCTACCCGGGACCGGTTCGGCGGGGAGGACAGGTCTACCCGGGACCGGGTCGGCGGGGAGGACAGGTCTACCCGACCGCGCCCGCCCCCGATCCCGAGTCCCGGCCGGCCACCACGTCTACCCGGGACCGGTTCGGCGGGGAGGACCGGTCTACCCGGGACCGGGTCGGCGGGGAGGACAGGTCTACCCGGGACCGGGTCGGCGGGGAGGACAGGTCTACCCGGGACCGGGTCGGCGGGGAGGACCGGTCTACCCGGGACCGGGTCGGCGGAGAGGACCGGTCTACCCGGGACCGGGTCGGCGGGGAGGACCGGTCTACCCGGGACCGGGTCGGCGGGGAGGACAGGTCTACCCGGGACCGGGTCGGCGGGGAGGACAGGTCTACCCGGGACCGGGTCGGCGGGGAGGACAGGTCTACCCGGGACCGGGTCGGCGGGGAGGACAGGTCTACCCGGGACCGGGTCGGCGGGGAGGACAGGTCTACCCTGGACCGGGTCGGCGGGGAGGACAGGTCTACCCGGGACCGGG
>NW_027448877.1:77500-87500 GCF_030867145.1 Opisthocomus hoazin
GGCTTCTGGCAGTCGGAAGCGCCGTGCGCGATAGGTAGGAGGCAGAACGGCCACGGCCAGGGCCGCCAGGCAACGCCCGAGTCTGCCGGCTGAGCCGCGGCTGACAAGCGTTCGAGTGCCGGCGACCGCCGCCCGTCTCGGCCCGGCCCTGGAGAAACCCCTCTTGGAGCCCTCGCTCCAGTCGGCAACGGCCACCGGAGCCTGCGGGCAAGCAGCGGCTTCGCGCGGCTTCTGGCAGTCGGAAGCGCCGTGCGCGATAGGTAGGAGGCAGAACGGCCACGGCCAGGGCCGCCGGGCAACGCCCGAGTCTGCCGGCTGAGCCGCGGGTGACAAGCGTTCGAGTGCCGGCGACCGCCGCCGGTCTCGGCCCGGCCCTGGAGAAACCCCTCTTGGAGCCTTCGCTCCAGTCGGCAACGGCCACCGGAGCCTGCGGGCAAGCAGCGGCTTCGCGCGGCTTCTGGCAGTCGGAAGCGCCGTGCGCGATAGGTAGGAGGCAGAACGGCCACGGCCAGGGCCGCCGGGCAACGCCCGAGTCTGCCGGCTGAGCCGCGGGTGACAAGCGTTCGAGTGCCGGCGACCGCCGCCCGTCTCGGCCCGGCCCTGGAGAAACCCCTCTTGGAGCCCTCGCTCCAGTCGGCAACGGCCACCGGAGCCTGCGGGCAAGCAGCGGCTTCGCGCGGCTTCTGGCAGTCGGAAGCGCCGTGCGCGATAGGTAGGAGGCAGAACGGCCACGGCCAGGGCCGCCGGGCAACGCCCGAGTCTGCCGGCTGAGCCGCGGGTGACAAGCGTTCGAGTGCCGGCGACCGCCGCCCGTCTCGGCCCGGCCCTGGAGAAACCCCTCTTGGAGCCCTCGCTCCAGTCGGCAACGGCCACCGGAGCCTGCGGGCAAGCAGCGGCTTCGCGCGGCTTCTGGCAGTCGGAAGCGCCGTGCGCAATAGGTAGGAGGCAGAACGGCCACGGCCAGGGCCGCCGGGCAACGCCCGAGTCTGCCGGCTGAGCCGCGGGTGACAAGCGTTCGAGTGCCGGCGACCGCCGCCCGTCTCGGCCCGGCCCTGGAGAAACCCCTCTTGGAGCCCTCGCTCCAGTCGGCAACGGCCACCGGAGCCTGCGGGCAAGCAGCGGCTTCGCGCGGCTTCTGGCAGTCGGAAGCGCCGTGCGCGATAGGTAGGAGGCAGAACGGCCACGGCCACAGCCGCCGTGCAACGCCCGAGTCTGCCGGCTGAGCCGCGGGTGACAAGCGTTCGAGTGCCGGAGACCGCCGCCCGTCTCGGCCCGGCCCTGGAGAAACCCCTCTTGGAGCCCTCGCTCCAGTCGGCAACGGCCACCGGAGCCTGCGGGCAAGCAGCGGCTTCGCGCGGCTTCTGGCAGTCGGAAGCGCCGTGCGCGATAGGTAGGAGGCAGAACGGCCACGGCCACAGCCGCCGTGCAACGCCCGAGTCTGCCGGCTGAGCCGCGGGTGACAAGCGTTCGAGTGCCGGAGACCGCCGCCCGTCTCGGCCCGGCCCTGGAGAAACCCCTCTTGGAGCCCTCGCTCCAGTCGGCAACGGCCACCGGAGCCTGCGGGCAAGCAGCGGCTTCGCGCGGCTTCTGGCAGTCGGAAGCGCCGTGCGCGATAGGTAGGAGGCAGAACGGCCACGGCCACAGCCGCCGTGCAACGCCCGAGTCTGCCGGCTGAACCGCGAGTAGCTGCAGCGGTTCGATGGCGCTGGTCCGCGAGCGCCAGCCCTCTGCCCTAGTATACGGACAGCGAGGTCCCCGGCCCCGGCGGGCTCGAAGAGAACCGTCTTCCCCCAGCGGGGAGGCGCGCGAGCGCCGCCGACTCTTACCATGACGTAACTGGAGGCAGCGCAAAGCAGCGACCCCTTCGGCAGCTCCGAAGAAGAACCGGGCAAGACGTCTACCTGCCAGAACCGCGGTGGAGCCAAAGTCCCGCCGGAGCGAGGTAGACGAGGCATCCCTTTCCGCCGGCAGCTCCGGCGGCCACATCGGGCACACCGGACCCGGCGGACGGTAAAACGGGTAGACCTGGCCTCCCTGCCGGCAGAACGGGTAGACGAGGCCTCCCTGCCTGGAACCGGGTAGACCTGGCATCCCTGCCGGAAGCGGGTAGACCTGGCATCCCTGCCGGTAAAACGGGTAGACCTGGCCTCCCTGCCGGCAGAACGGGTAGACGAGGCCTCCCTGCCTGGAACCGGGTAGACCTGGCATCCCTGCCGGAAGCGGGTAGACCTGGTCTCCCTGCCGCCAAAACGGGTAGACCTGGCCTCCCTGCCGCCACAACGGGTAGACCTGGCATCCCTGCCGGCAAAACGGGTAGACCTGGTCTCCCTGCCGGTAAAACGGGTAGACCTGTTCTCCCTGCAGGTAAAACGGGTAGACCTGGCCTCCCTGCCGGTAAAACGGGTAGACCTGGCCTCCCTGCCGGCAGAACGGGTAGACCTGGCATCCCTGCCGGCAAAACGGGTAGACCTGGTCTCCCTGCCGGTAAAACGGGTAGACCTGGTCTCCCTGCAGGTAAAACGGGTAGACCTGTTATCCCTGCCGGCAAAACGGGTAGACCTGGTCTCCCTGCAGCCAGAACGGGTAGACCTGGCATCCCTGCCGGTAAAACGGGTAGACCTGGTCTCCCTGCCGGCAAAAAGGGTAGACCTGTTCTCCCTGCCGCCAGAACGGGTAGACCTGGCCTCCCTGCCGGTAAAACGGGTAGACCTGGTCTCCGTGCAGGTAAAACGGGTAGACCTGGCATCCCTGCCGGCAGAACGGGTAGACCTGGTCTCCCTGCCGCCAGAACGGGTAGACCTGGCATCCCTGCCGGCAAAACGGGTAGACCTGGTCTCCCTGCCGGTAAAACGGGTAGACCTGGCCTCCCTGCAGGTAAAACGGGTAGACCTGTTATCCCTGCCGGCAAAACGGGTAGACCTGGCATCCCTGCCGGCAAAACGGGTAGACCTGGTCTCCCTGCCGGTAAATGGGTAGACCTGGTCTCCCTGCCGCTAGAACGGGTAGATCTGGCCTCCCTGCCGGCAGAACGGGTAGACCTGGCCTCCCTGCCGGTAAAACGGGTAGACCTGGCATCCCTGCAGGTAAAACGGGTAGACCTGGCATCCCTGCCGGCAAAACGGGTAGACCTGGTCTCCCTGCCGGTAAAACGGGTAGACCTGTTCTCCCTGCAGGTAAAACGGGTAGACCTGTTCTCCCTGCCGCCAGAACGGGTAGACCTGGCATCCCTGCCGGCAAAACGGGTAGACCTGGTCTCCCTGCCGGCAAAAAGGGTAGACCTGTTCTCCCTGCCGCCAGAACGGGTAGACCTGGCCTCCCTGCCGGTAAAACGGGTAGACCTGGTCTCCGTGCAGGTAAAACGGGTAGACCTGGCATCCCTGCCGGTAGAACGGGTAGACCTGGTCTCCCTGCCGCCAGAACGGGTAGACCTGGCATCCCTGCCGGCAAAACGGGTAGACCTGGTCTCCCTGCCGGTAAAACGGGTAGACCTGGCCTCCCTGCAGGTAAAACGGGTAGACCTGTTATCCCTGCCGGCAAAACGGGTAGACCTGGCATCCCTGCCGGCAAAACGGGTAGACCTGGTCTCCCTGCCGGTAAATGGGTAGACCTGGTCTCCCTGCCGCTAGAACGGGTAGACCTGGCCTCCCTGCCGGCAGAACGGGTAGACCTGGCCTCCCTGCCGGTAAAACGGGTAGACCTGGCATCCCTGCAGGTAAAACGGGTAGACCTGGCATCCCTGCCGGCAAAACGGGTAGACCTGGTCTCCCTGCCGGTAAAACGGGTAGACCTGTTCTCCCTGCAGGTAAAACGGGTAGACCTGTTCTCCCTGCCGCCAGAACGGGTAGACCTGGCATCCCTGCCGGCAAAACGGGTAGACCTGGTCTCCCTGCAGCCAGAACGGGTAGACCTGGTCTCCCTGCCGGCAAAACGGGTAGACCTGGTCTCCCTGCCGGCAGAACGGGTAGACCTGGTCTCCCTGCCGGTAAATGGGTAGACCTGGTCTCCCTGCCGGCAATATGGGTAGACCTGGCCTCCCTGCAGCCAGAACGGGTAGACCTGGCATCCCTGCCGGTAAATGGGTAGACCTGGCATCCCTGCCGGTAAAACGGGTAGACCTGGCATCCCTGCCGGCAATACGGGTAGACCTGGTCTCCCTGCCGCTAGAACGGGTAGACCTGGCATCCCTGCCGGTAAAACGGGTAGACCTGGCCTCCCTGCCGGCAATACGGGTAGACCTGGCCTCCCTGCCGGTAAAACGGGTAGACCTGGCATCCCTGCCGGCAGAACGGGTAGACCTGGTCTCCCTGCCGCCAGAACGGGTAGACCTGGCCTCCCTGCAGGTAAAACGGGTAGACCTGGCCTCCCTGCCGGCAGAAGGGGTAGACCTGGCCTCCCTGCCGGCAGAAGGGGTAGACCTGTCCTCCCTGCGGACAGAGCGGGTCGCCCGTGCTGGAGGCCCGTATGCAGGGGTGCCTGCACGGGGTGGGAAGGGCTGGCGGCGGGCTGCCTGTGCTCTCTCAGCCGGGGCGGCGGTGGGGGGGCTTGCGGGGGGTGGCTGGGGTCGGCAGGCCGGCCCTGCCGGAGGCCCGTATGCAGGGGTGCCTGCACGGGGTGGGAAGGGGCGGCGGCGGGGTGCCTGTGCTCTCTCAGCCGGGGCGGCGGTGGGGGGGCTTGTGGGGGGTGGCTGGGGGCGGCAGGCCGGCCGTGCCGAAGGCCCGTATGCAGGGGTGCCTGCACGGGGTGGGAAGGGGCGGCGGCGGGGTGCCTGTGCTGTCTCAGCCGGGGCGGCGGTGGGGGGGCTTGTGGGGGGTGGCTGGGGGCGGCAGGCCGGCCCTGCCGGAGGCCCCTATGCAGGGGTGCCTGCACGGGGTGGGAAGGGCCGGCGGCGGGCTGCCTGTGCTCTCTCAGCCGGGGCGGCGGTGGGGGGGCTTGTGGGGGGTGGCTGGGGGCGGCAGGCCGGCCGTGCTGGAGGCCCGTATGCAGGGGTGCCTGCACGGGGTGGGAAGGGGCGGCGGCGGGGTGCCTGTGCTGTCTCAGCCGGGGCGGCGGTGGGGGGGCTTGTGGGGGGTGGCTGGGGGCGGCAGGCCGGCCCTGCCGGAGGCCCGTATGCAGGGGTGCCTGCACGGGGTGGGAAGGGGCGGCGGCGGGCTGCCTGTGCTCTCTCAGCCGGGGCGGCGGTGGGGGGGCTTGCGGGGGGTGGCTGGGGGCGGCAGGCCGGCCCTGCCGGAGGCCCCTATGCAGGGGTGCCTGCACGGGGTGGGAAGGGCCGGCGGCGGGCTGCCTGTGCTCTCTCAGCCGGGGCGGCGGTGGGGGGGCTTGCGGGGGGTGGCTGGGGGCGGCAGGCCGGCCCTGCCGGAGGCCCGTATGCAGGGGTGCCTGCACGGGGTGGGAAGGGGCGGCGGCGGGCTGCCTCTGCTCTCTCAGCCGGGGCGGCGGTGGGGGGGCTTGCGGGGGGTGGCTGGGGTCGGCAGGCCGGCCCTGCCGGAGGCCCGTATGCAGGGGTGCCTGCACGGGGTGGGAAGGGGCGGCGGCGGGCTGCCTGTGCTCTCTCAGCCGGGGCGGCGGTGGGGGGGCTTGCGGGGGGTGGCTGGGGTCGGCAGGCCGGCCCTGCCGGAGGCCCGTATGCAGGGGTGCCTGCACGGGGTGGGTGGGCCTGCGGCGGGCTGCCTGTGCTCTCTGAGCCGGGGCGGCGGTGGGGGGGGCTTGCGGGGGGTGGCTGGGGGCGGCAGGCCGGCCCTGCCGGAGGCCCGTATGCAGGGGTGCCTGCACGGGGTGGGTGGGCCTGCGGCGGGCTGCCTGTGCTCTCTGAGCCGGGGCGGCGGTGGGGGGGGCTTGCGGGGGGTGGCTGGGGGCGGCAGGCCGGCCCTGCCGGAGGCCCGTATGCAGGGGTGCCTGCACGGGGTGGGAAGGGGCGGCGGCGGGGTGCCTGTGCTCTCTCAGCCGGGGCGGCGGTGGGGGGGCTTGCGGGGGTTGTCTGGGGGCGGCAGGCCGGTCCTGCCGGAGGCCCGTATGCAGGGGTGCCTGCACGGGGTGGGAAGGGGCGGCGGCGGGCTGCCTGTGCTGTCTCAGCCGGGGCGGCGGTGGGGGGGCTTGTGGGGGGTGGCTGGGGGCGGCAGGCCGGCCCGGCCGGAGGCCCGTATGCAGGGGTGCCTGCACGGGGTAGGAAGGGCCGGCGGCGGGGTGCCTGTGCTCTCTCAGCCGAGGCGGCGGTGGGGGGGCTTGTGGGGGGTGGCTGGGGGCGGCAGGCCGGCCCTGCCGGAGGCCCGTATGCAGGGGTGCCTGCACGGGGTGGGAAGGGGCAGCGGCGGGCTGCCTGTGCTGTCTCAGCCGGGGCGGCGGTGGGGGGGCCTGCGGCGGGTGGCTGGGGGCGGCAGGCCGGCCCTGCCGGAGGCCCGTATGCAGGGGTGCCTGCACGGGGTGGGAAGGGCCGGCGGCGGGCTGCCTGTGCTCTCTCAGCCGGGGCGGCGGTGGGGGGGCTTGCGGAGGGGTGGCTGGGGTCGGCAGGCCGGCCCTGCCGGAGGCCCGTATGCAGGGGTGCCTGCACGGGGTGGGAAGGGCCGGCGGCGGGCTGCCTGTGCTGTCTCAGCCGGGGCGGCGGTGGGAGGGCTTGCGGGGGGTGGCTGGGGGCGGCAGGCCGGCCCTGCCGGAGGCCCGTATGCAGGGGTGCCTGCACGGGGTGGGAAGGGCCGGCGGCGGGCTGCCTGTGCTCTCTGAGCCGGGGCGGCGGTGGGGGGGCTTGCGGGGGGTGGCTGGGGGCGGCAGGCCGGCCCTGCCGGAGGCCCGTATGCAGGGGTGCCTGCACGGGGTGGGAAGGGCCGGCGGCGGGCTGCCTGTGCTGTCTCAGTCGGGGCGGCGGTGGGGGGGCTTGCGGGGGGTGGCTGGGGTCGGCAGGCCGGCCCTGCCGGAGGCCCGTATGCAGGGGTGCCTGCACGGGGTGGGTGGGCCTGCGGCGGGCTGCCTGTGCTCTCTGAGCCGTGGCGGCGGTGGGGGGGGCTTGCGGGGGGTGGCTGGGGGTCGGCAGGCCGGCCCTGCCGGAGGCCCGTATGCAGGGGTGCCTGCACGGGGTGGGAAGGGCCGGCGGCGGGCTGCCTGTGCTCTCTCAGCCGGGGCGGCGGTGGGGGGGGTTGCGGGGGGTGGCTGTGGGCGGCAGGCCGGCCCTGCCGGAGGCCCGTATGCAGGGGTGCCTGCACGGGGTGGGAAGGGCCGGCGGCGGGCTGCCTGTGCTCTCTCAGCCGGGGCGGCGGTGGGGGGGGTTGCGGGGGGTGGCTGGGGGCGGCAGGCCGGCCCTGCCGGAGGCCCGTATGCAGGGGTGCCTGCACGGGGTGGGAAGGGCCGGCGGCGGGCTGCCTGTGCTCTCTCAGCCGGGGCGGCGGTGGGGGGGCTTGCGGGGGGTGGCTGGGGTCGGCAGGCCGGCCCTGCCGGAGGCCCGTATGCAGGGGTGCCTGCACGGGGTGGGAAGGGCCGGCGGCGGGCTGCCTGTGCTGTCTCAGCCGGGGCGGCGGTGGGGGGGGCTTGTGGGGGGTGGCTGGGGGCTGCAGGCCGGCCCTGCCGGAGGCCCGTATGCAGGGGTGCCTGCACGGGGTGGGAAGGGCCGGCGGCGGGCTGCCTGTGCTCTCTCAGCCGGGGCGGCGGTGGGGGGGGTTGCGGGGGGTGGCTGGGGGCGGCAGGCCGGCCCTGCCGGAGGCCCGTATGCAGGGGTGCCTGCACGGGGTGGGAAGGGCCGGCGGCGGGCTGCCTGTGCTGTCTCAGACGGGGCGGCGGTGGGGGGGCTTGCGGGGGGTGGCTGGGGTCGGCAGGCCGGCCCTGCCGGAGGCCCGTATGCAGGGGTGCCTGCACGGGGTGGGTGGGCCTGCGGCGGGCTGCCTGTGCTCTCTGAGCCGGGGCGGCGGTGGGGGGGGGCTTGCGGGGGGTGGCTGGGGTCGGCAGGCCGGCCCTGCCGGAGGCCCGTATGCAGGGGTGCCTGCACGGGGTGGGAAGGGCCGGCGGCGGGCTGCCTGTGATCTCTCAGCCGGGGCGGCGGTGGGGGGGGTTGCGGGGGGTGGCTGGGGGCGGCAGGCCGGCCCTGCCGGAGGCCCGTATGCAGGGGTGCCTGCACGGGGTGGGAAGGGCCGGTTGCGGGCTGCCTGTGCTCTCTGAGCCGGGGCGGCGGTGGGGGGGGCTTGCGGGCGGTGGCTGGGGTCGGCAGGCCGGCCCTGCCGGAGGCCCGTATGCAGGGGTGCCTGCACGGGGTGGGAAGGGCCGGCGGCGGGCTGCCTGTGCTCTCTCAGCCGGGGCGGCGGTGGGGGGGCTTGCGGGGGGTGGCTGGGGGCGGCAGGCCGGCCCTGCCGGAGGCCCGTATGCAGGGGTGCCTGCACGGGGTGGGAAGGGCCGGCGGCGGGCTGCCTGTGATCTCTCAGCCGGGGCGGCGGTGGGGGGGGTTGCGGGGGGGTGGCTGGGGGCGGCAGGCCGGCCCTGCCGGAGGCCCGTATGCAGGGGTGCCTGCACGGGGTGGGAAGGGCCGGCGGCGGGCTGCCTGTGCTCTCTGAGCCGGGGCGGCGGTGGGGGGGGGGCTTGCGGGGGGTGGCTGGGGTCGGCAGGCCGGCCCTGCCGGAGGCCCGTATGCAGGGGTGCCCTGCACGGGGTGGGAAGGGCCGGCGGCGGGCTGCCTGTGCTGTCTCAGCCGGGGCGGCGGTGGGGGGGGCTTGCGGGGGGTGGCTGGGGGCGGCAGGCCGGCCCTGCCGGGAGGCCCGTATGCAGGGGTGCCTGCACGGGGTGGGAAGGGGCGGCGGCGGGCTGCCTGTGCTCTCTGAGCCGGGGCGGCGGTGGGGGGGCTTGCGGGGGGTGGCTGGGGGCGGCAGGCCGGCCCTGCCGGAGGCCCGTATGCAGGGGTGCCTGCACGGGGTGGGAAGGGCCGGCGGCGGGCTGCCTGTGCTGTCTCAGTCCGGGGCGGCGGGTGGGGGGGCTTGCGGGGGGTGGCTGGGGGCGGCAGGCCGGCCCTGCCGGAGGCCCGTATGCAGGGGTGCCTGCACGGGGGTGGGAAGGGGCGGCGGCGGGCTGCCTGTGCTCTCTGAGCCGGGGCGGCGGTGGGGGGGCTTGCGGGGGGTGGCTGGGGGCGGCAGGCCGGCCCTGCCGGAGGCCCGTTTGCAGGGGTGCCTGCACGGGGGTGGGTTGGGGGGGGGCGGCGGGAATTTTTTGGTTTTTGTTGCTTTTTTATTTCTTTTTCCGCTTTTGAAACAGAGACGCCGCCCCGTCCTCGGGCGTTTCAGCCGAGCTGATGGAAAGCGGCGCCCCTTCCCGTCGCTTGCGGGGGGGGGTGGTGCAGGAGGGGGGAGGCGGCGCGCGCCTGAAATTCCCCTCGCCACCCCCCGTTTCCGAGACTTCGCCGTATCTAGTGGAAGGCGCTAAGCTTGGCCGGACTGTCTCGCTGAAGGCTTTCTTACTCTGCATCGGTTCTGACGGTGGGCGAGAAAAAAAAACAAAACCAAAGCAGAGCAGGGAAACAGTTACAAAAAGTTCTTGAGAGCCAGCACCGGCCCGCCCATCGGCAGACGGAGCGGCGCCCGGGGTCAACGAGTGCCACCCTGCTGCTTAGCAACCGGAACCCGAGCCGGCCCGCCCCGCCCACCCGCCGGCAAGGGGCGGGCGCTTCCCCGCGGCAGAAGGGGGAGACAGAGACTGAGAGACGGGGTCGAGGAGCAGGCGGGGAGCCTTGCGCTGAGGTAGGCTGGGGACGGGCCTCTTTTCCGAGAAGATTGAGGTTTGAGTCGGGGGGGGGGGGGGGGGGGCGGCGGCAGGGGCTGCTTGTGCGCTCTCGGCCGGGGCGGCGGTGGGGGGGTGGCGGGGTGGGGGGGGGGCAGCGGAGCGGCCGTGCCGGAGGCCCGTATGCAGGGGTGCCCGCACCGGGGGGGGGGGTGGGGGGGGGCGGCGGCAGGGGCTGCTTGTGCGCTCTCGGCCGGGGCGGCGGTGGGGGGGGGCTTGCGGGTGGGGGGTGCGGCGGCCGGGCTGCCGTGCCGGAGGCCCG
>NW_027448877.1:92500-95000 GCF_030867145.1 Opisthocomus hoazin
TCTCCACCAGCTGTTACCCATAGTTTTTGAAATTCCTTTTCTATTCCCTCATTTCGGGCCACCTCTCTTGTTATTTCGTCAGAAGACTGTGCGATACGATGCAGCCTTCGGACCTGAACACTTGGGATAAGTCCCAGAAGCCTGGTAATACCCAGTCCGCCATCCTTAGTGCTGGAATACAGGAGGGCGTCACATGTGCTAGATGGTAAATGTAGCCACTCCTTGACAGCTGATCGTATTGCTAAGTCAAGGGTTTCGAGATACGTGGCTTTCACATCGGTTTGGTCTGCCAGATAGAATAATCGTGGGAGCATGTACCCTTTCAAGATGTCAACTTTCTGCATAGGTTTAAGTGGAGAACTGTGGATTTGGTGTAACCATCCCTGCAGTTTCTCCAGTAGCTCCGGTTTTGATATTCCGATCCATGGGTCGACTCTAACCCCTAGATATTTCTCAGAGCTACCTGGTTCAATCATATTAATGGGGGTGCCGTTAATTGTCCAGTGTGGACAGTCATTGATCGTATATGAGTCTTTTGTTGGCTGGATGAAAAAGCCATGGCACTTTTCCCCCTGTGTTTTGAGGCCTGTAAGTTCACAAAAGGCCTCTAGTATCGTGATGTTATCCTTCATCCCTTCCCATGACCCACTCAGCAGTACCAAATCATCCGCGAAAGCCATAGATGTTACCTTTTTCGCGTAGTGCTGGAACCCACTCCCTTCAGACTCAAGCTTACACAGCAGAGGATCAATCGATAAATTAAATAAAATAGGAGACATTGGATCACCTTGCTTGACCCCGATGCATATTCTAACGGGGTCCGATTGATCATTTTTCAGGTGAATGCGAGTATTAACATTCAGGTACATGTTGGTAATCAGGGAGACAATATGATCGTCCACTCCCTTTTGCCTGAGGGCCATGATGATGTGCTCATGGCTCACCGTGTCAAAGGCTTTGGCTAAATCCACAAAGACCACCCCCAGGGGGCGATGTTCCCGTTTCGCGCTTCGAATCAAAAGTTGTAACAATTTTAGATTCTCCGCGCACCCTGATGACTTAATAAAGCCCCTCTGTCGTGTGTTAATAGGGCATGCCTTAGATAGCCTTACAGTTAGGATCCTTGAGAATAATCTCAAGATAATCGATCCGATGGTAATTGGGCGCCAATTATTGATGTCTTTTTGGCGCTCGGGCAAGGCCGATTTAGATATTAATACCGTCCGGCATTCTTTCACCACGTCCGGTATAACCCCTGTGGCCAACCAGAGATTGAACAATTCCATCAGCTGGGTATAGTGGGGATCAGTTTTAATGAGATCCCGCAAACTAAGCCCATCAGGACCTGGCGCCGCGTTCTTATTCATCTCATTGATGTTTTTAGAGATCTCTTTTGCCGTAATCATGGCTTGGAATGCGGAGTTGTCTGCCTGTCCCTCAGTGACAAAGGCCCCCAAGCCCTTGAATGTTCCTGACATCTCCCATCTCGACTTGAACACCGCGTGTACCTCATCGAGCGGGATGCCGCATCGCAAGGATTCCACATTATCCAAGATAATCCCGGCAAGTTTCCCTCGATCGAGGTAAAACAACCGTTGGAACCTCAGAAAATGCCCTCGCTTTTTGGCCCTCTTCTTCATCCACACCTTCGGTGGTTCAGAAGAGGGAACCCTCCGGGTTACTTTGGGCCTTCCACCTTGGACCGCTTTCAACTCGTGGGACTTAAAGAACAGACATGCACAGCGGTCTTGGGTCGCCTCATCGACCAAGGTCGATAGATCTTTCTCACCTTCAATCACTTCCTCAAACATTCCCCGAAGAACGGTCAATTTATCAGATGTTACCCAATCTGAAATGACCTTTCGATAATGGGACCTTAGTCCCCCAACCACCCGTGATTCAATGCCCGGCAGATGTAACCCTTCACTCTCAAGATATTTCTGCTTTTCCTGATCTTTTTCCCTTCTCTTTACAGGGCTCTTATGAAGCCCCCTTCTTTTGTCACTTATTTGTTTAGCTGATTTAGATGGAATATGCTCAGCAATCAATTTGTTGATGTTCTTACTTCCCTCGTACTGTTTATCCAACCTCCGTAACAACTCCACCTCCTCCTCAGTCCAACACTGCCGATGTACCCCTCTGGCTGAGCACTCCTTCGGGCGGGAGGCGGCAATCCGCTCGATATTCCTAACGGCTGGGTGCGCAGAGCGCTTATGTTGTCCCAAGCCAATTTTCGTCTCAAACGTTCGCCCACATTCCTCACAGGCCCAGCCCCCGACAGGGGGAGATGTTTCAACCCCCTTACATTTCGGATAATGGCAGGCAATACTATGATGTTTAACGTTAGTCTTGCCACACTTAGCACACTGAAACAACGCTTTTTTCTTACCATGGACTCTCTTTAGATGTTCAATAAGCCCCGACATTTTCCCTATCCGGTTCCCACAACATGGACAAGATGGATTTTTGTCGGGGACCTTTACCACCGGTGTGCCCTCAG
>NW_027448877.1:105000-115000 GCF_030867145.1 Opisthocomus hoazin
GGAAAGGAGACCGCCCGGCCCGAACACCGGAGCCCCGCCGTGGCTCCCTATGACGGGGAGTACGGAAGACCCGGCCCGCCGGGGGCCCTCTCCGACGCCACCCGAAAAGCCTCATCGATCAGGAAAGGGAAGGGGAACGGAGGAGAAGCGGAGGCCCCACGGCCACGGTTCCTGGGACAGCGACGGCCGCGCGCGCCGGCCCCCGAACCCCGAACCTCGGGCAGGGCTGGGCAGCACAGGCGCGGGGCCCTGCGTGCGAGCGAGCGAGCGGGCAGCGTCGACAGCAGAAGCCCAACGCGGCTTGGCCACCGGCAGAGCCGGACTGCCGTAGAGGCTTCTCTGCAACGTGCCCGCGGATGGCTGCTGTTAACGGGCGTGGGGAGGGGGGGGGGAGCCACGGCAGGCTCCACTCCCAAACCCCGGCCCTACAAGCGTTCGAGTGCCGGAGACCGCCGCCCGTCTCGGCCCGGCCCTGGAGAAACCCCTCTTGGAGCCCTCGCTCCAGTCGGCAACGGCCACCGGAGCCTG
The DNA here is from genome assembly GCF_030867145.1 of Opisthocomus hoazin. Taxonomy (NCBI): domain Eukaryota; kingdom Metazoa; phylum Chordata; class Aves; order Opisthocomiformes; family Opisthocomidae; genus Opisthocomus; species Opisthocomus hoazin. Next base: position 105,529 of record NW_027448877.1, read on the forward strand.
CGGGCAAGCAGCGGCTTCGCGCGGCTTCTGGCAGTCGGAAGCGCCGTGCGCGATAGGTAGGAGGCAGAACGGCCACGGCCAGGGCCGCCGGGCAACGCCCGAGTCTGCCGGCTGAGCCGCGGGTGACAAGCGTTCGAGTGCCGGCGACCGCCGCCGGTCTCGGCCCGGCCCTGGAGAAACCCCTCTTGGAGCCTTCGCTCCAGTCGGCAACGGCCACCGGAGCCTGCGGGCAAGCAGCGGCTTCGCGCGGCTTCTGGCAGTCGGAAGCGCCGTGCGCGATAGGTAGGAGGCAGAACGGCCACGGCCAGGGCCGCCGGGCAACGCCCGAGTCTGCCGGCTGAGCCGCGGGTGACAAGCGTTCGAGTGCCGGCGACCGCCGCCCGTCTCGGCCCGGCCCTGGAGAAACCCCTCTTGGAGCCCTCGCTCCAGTCGGCAACGGCCACCGGAGCCTGCGGGCAAGCAGCGGCTTCGCGCGGCTTCTGGCAGTCGGAAGCGCCGTGCGCGATAGGTAGGAGGCAGAACGGCCACGGCCAGGGCCGCCGGGCAACGCCCGAGTCTGCCGGCTGAGCCGCGGGTGACAAGCGTTCGAGTGCCGGCGACCGCCGCCCGTCTCGGCCCGGCCCTGGAGAAACCCCTCTTGGAGCCCTCGCTCCAGTCGGCAACGGCCACCGGAGCCTGCGGGCAAGCAGCGGCTTCGCGCGGCTTCTGGCAGTCGGAAGCGCCGTGCGCGATAGGTAGGAGGCAGAACGGCCACGGCCAGGGCCGCCGGGCAACGCCCGAGTCTGCCGGCTGAGCCGCGGGTGACAAGCGTTCGAGTGCCGGCGACCGCCGCCCGTCTCGGCCCGGCCCTGGAGAAACCCCTCTTGGAGCCCTCGCTCCAGTCGGCAACGGCCACCGGAGCCTGCGGGCAAGCAGCGGCTTCGCGCGGCTTCTGGCAGTCGGAAGCGCCGTGCGCGATAGGTAGGAGGCAGAACGGCCACGGCCACAGCCGCCGTGCAACGCCCGAGTCTGCCGGCTGAGCCGCGGGTGACAAGCGTTCGAGTGCCGGAGACCGCCGCCCGTCTCGGCCCGGCCCTGGAGAAACCCCTCTTGGAGCCCTCGCTCCAGTCGGCAACGGCCACCGGAGCCTGCGGGCAAGCAGCGGCTTCGCGCGGCTTCTGGCAGTCGGAAGCGCCGTGCGCGATAGGTAGGAGGCAGAACGGCCACGGCCACAGCCGCCGTGCAACGCCCGAGTCTGCCGGCTGAACCGCGAGTAGCTGCAGCGGTTCGATGGCGCTGGTCCGCGAGCGCCAGCCCTCTGCCCTAGTATACGGACAGCGAGGTCCCCGGCCCCGGCGGGCTCGAAGAGAACCGTCTTCCCCCAGCGGGGAGGCGCGCGAGCGCCGCCGACTCTTACCATGACGTAACTGGAGGCAGCGCAAAGCAGCGACCCCTTCGGCAGCTCCGAAGAAGAACCGGGCAAGACGTCTACCTGCCAGAACCGCGGTGGAGCCAAAGTCCCGCCGGAGCGAGGTAGACGAGGCATCCCTTTCCGCCGGCAGCTCCGGCGGCCACATCGGGCACACCGGACCCGGCGGACGGTAAAACGGGTAGACCTGGCCTCCCTGCCGGCAGAACGGGTAGACGAGGCCTCCCTGCCTGGAACCGGGTAGACCTGGCATCCCTGCCGGAAGCGGGTAGACCTGGCATCCCTGCCGGTAAAACGGGTAGACCTGGCCTCCCTGCCGGCAGAACGGGTAGACGAGGCCTCCCTGCCTGGAACCGGGTAGACCTGGCATCCCTGCCGGAAGCGGGTAGACCTGGTCTCCCTGCCGCCAAAACGGGTAGACCTGGCCTCCCTGCCGCCACAACGGGTAGACCTGGCATCCCTGCCGGCAAAACGGGTAGACCTGGTCTCCCTGCCGGTAAAACGGGTAGACCTGTTCTCCCTGCAGGTAAAACGGGTAGACCTGGCCTCCCTGCCGGTAAAACGGGTAGACCTGGCCTCCCTGCCGGCAGAACGGGTAGACCTGGCATCCCTGCCGGCAAAACGGGTAGACCTGGTCTCCCTGCCGGTAAAACGGGTAGACCTGGTCTCCCTGCAGGTAAAACGGGTAGACCTGTTATCCCTGCCGGCAAAACGGGTAGACCTGGTCTCCCTGCAGCCAGAACGGGTAGACCTGGCATCCCTGCCGGTAAAACGGGTAGACCTGGTCTCCCTGCCGGCAAAAAGGGTAGACCTGTTCTCCCTGCCGCCAGAACGGGTAGACCTGGCCTCCCTGCCGGTAAAACGGGTAGACCTGGTCTCCGTGCAGGTAAAACGGGTAGACCTGGCATCCCTGCCGGCAGAACGGGTAGACCTGGTCTCCCTGCCGCCAGAACGGGTAGACCTGGCATCCCTGCCGGCAAAACGGGTAGACCTGGTCTCCCTGCCGGTAAAACGGGTAGACCTGGCCTCCCTGCAGGTAAAACGGGTAGACCTGTTATCCCTGCCGGCAAAACGGGTAGACCTGGCATCCCTGCCGGCAAAACGGGTAGACCTGGTCTCCCTGCCGGTAAATGGGTAGACCTGGTCTCCCTGCCGCTAGAACGGGTAGATCTGGCCTCCCTGCCGGCAGAACGGGTAGACCTGGCCTCCCTGCCGGTAAAACGGGTAGACCTGGCATCCCTGCAGGTAAAACGGGTAGACCTGGCATCCCTGCCGGCAAAACGGGTAGACCTGGTCTCCCTGCCGGTAAAACGGGTAGACCTGTTCTCCCTGCAGGTAAAACGGGTAGACCTGTTCTCCCTGCCGCCAGAACGGGTAGACCTGGCATCCCTGCCGGCAAAACGGGTAGACCTGGTCTCCCTGCCGGCAAAAAGGGTAGACCTGTTCTCCCTGCCGCCAGAACGGGTAGACCTGGCCTCCCTGCCGGTAAAACGGGTAGACCTGGTCTCCGTGCAGGTAAAACGGGTAGACCTGGCATCCCTGCCGGTAGAACGGGTAGACCTGGTCTCCCTGCCGCCAGAACGGGTAGACCTGGCATCCCTGCCGGCAAAACGGGTAGACCTGGTCTCCCTGCCGGTAAAACGGGTAGACCTGGCCTCCCTGCAGGTAAAACGGGTAGACCTGTTATCCCTGCCGGCAAAACGGGTAGACCTGGCATCCCTGCCGGCAAAACGGGTAGACCTGGTCTCCCTGCCGGTAAATGGGTAGACCTGGTCTCCCTGCCGCTAGAACGGGTAGACCTGGCCTCCCTGCCGGCAGAACGGGTAGACCTGGCCTCCCTGCCGGTAAAACGGGTAGACCTGGCATCCCTGCAGGTAAAACGGGTAGACCTGGCATCCCTGCCGGCAAAACGGGTAGACCTGGTCTCCCTGCCGGTAAAACGGGTAGACCTGTTCTCCCTGCAGGTAAAACGGGTAGACCTGTTCTCCCTGCCGCCAGAACGGGTAGACCTGGCATCCCTGCCGGCAAAACGGGTAGACCTGGTCTCCCTGCAGCCAGAACGGGTAGACCTGGTCTCCCTGCCGGCAAAACGGGTAGACCTGGTCTCCCTGCCGGCAGAACGGGTAGACCTGGTCTCCCTGCCGGTAAATGGGTAGACCTGGTCTCCCTGCCGGCAATATGGGTAGACCTGGCCTCCCTGCAGCCAGAACGGGTAGACCTGGCATCCCTGCCGGTAAATGGGTAGACCTGGCATCCCTGCCGGTAAAACGGGTAGACCTGGCATCCCTGCCGGCAATACGGGTAGACCTGGTCTCCCTGCCGCTAGAACGGGTAGACCTGGCATCCCTGCCGGTAAAACGGGTAGACCTGGCCTCCCTGCCGGCAATACGGGTAGACCTGGCCTCCCTGCCGGTAAAACGGGTAGACCTGGCATCCCTGCCGGCAGAACGGGTAGACCTGGTCTCCCTGCCGCCAGAACGGGTAGACCTGGCCTCCCTGCAGGTAAAACGGGTAGACCTGGCCTCCCTGCCGGCAGAAGGGGTAGACCTGGCCTCCCTGCCGGCAGAAGGGGTAGACCTGTCCTCCCTGCGGACAGAGCGGGTCGCCCGTGCTGGAGGCCCGTATGCAGGGGTGCCTGCACGGGGTGGGAAGGGCCGGCGGCGGGCTGCCTGTGCTCTCTCAGCCGGGGCGGCGGTGGGGGGGCTTGCGGGGGGTGGCTGGGGTCGGCAGGCCGGCCCTGCCGGAGGCCCGTATGCAGGGGTGCCTGCACGGGGTGGGAAGGGGCGGCGGCGGGGTGCCTGTGCTCTCTCAGCCGGGGCGGCGGTGGGGGGGCTTGTGGGGGGTGGCTGGGGGCGGCAGGCCGGCCGTGCCGAAGGCCCGTATGCAGGGGTGCCTGCACGGGGTGGGAAGGGGCGGCGGCGGGGTGCCTGTGCTGTCTCAGCCGGGGCGGCGGTGGGGGGGCTTGTGGGGGGTGGCTGGGGGCGGCAGGCCGGCCCTGCCGGAGGCCCCTATGCAGGGGTGCCTGCACGGGGTGGGAAGGGCCGGCGGCGGGCTGCCTGTGCTCTCTCAGCCGGGGCGGCGGTGGGGGGGCTTGTGGGGGGTGGCTGGGGGCGGCAGGCCGGCCGTGCTGGAGGCCCGTATGCAGGGGTGCCTGCACGGGGTGGGAAGGGGCGGCGGCGGGGTGCCTGTGCTGTCTCAGCCGGGGCGGCGGTGGGGGGGCTTGTGGGGGGTGGCTGGGGGCGGCAGGCCGGCCCTGCCGGAGGCCCGTATGCAGGGGTGCCTGCACGGGGTGGGAAGGGGCGGCGGCGGGCTGCCTGTGCTCTCTCAGCCGGGGCGGCGGTGGGGGGGCTTGCGGGGGGTGGCTGGGGGCGGCAGGCCGGCCCTGCCGGAGGCCCCTATGCAGGGGTGCCTGCACGGGGTGGGAAGGGCCGGCGGCGGGCTGCCTGTGCTCTCTCAGCCGGGGCGGCGGTGGGGGGGCTTGCGGGGGGTGGCTGGGGGCGGCAGGCCGGCCCTGCCGGAGGCCCGTATGCAGGGGTGCCTGCACGGGGTGGGAAGGGGCGGCGGCGGGCTGCCTCTGCTCTCTCAGCCGGGGCGGCGGTGGGGGGGCTTGCGGGGGGTGGCTGGGGTCGGCAGGCCGGCCCTGCCGGAGGCCCGTATGCAGGGGTGCCTGCACGGGGTGGGAAGGGGCGGCGGCGGGCTGCCTGTGCTCTCTCAGCCGGGGCGGCGGTGGGGGGGCTTGCGGGGGGTGGCTGGGGTCGGCAGGCCGGCCCTGCCGGAGGCCCGTATGCAGGGGTGCCTGCACGGGGTGGGTGGGCCTGCGGCGGGCTGCCTGTGCTCTCTGAGCCGGGGCGGCGGTGGGGGGGGCTTGCGGGGGGTGGCTGGGGGCGGCAGGCCGGCCCTGCCGGAGGCCCGTATGCAGGGGTGCCTGCACGGGGTGGGTGGGCCTGCGGCGGGCTGCCTGTGCTCTCTGAGCCGGGGCGGCGGTGGGGGGGGCTTGCGGGGGGTGGCTGGGGGCGGCAGGCCGGCCCTGCCGGAGGCCCGTATGCAGGGGTGCCTGCACGGGGTGGGAAGGGGCGGCGGCGGGGTGCCTGTGCTCTCTCAGCCGGGGCGGCGGTGGGGGGGCTTGCGGGGGTTGTCTGGGGGCGGCAGGCCGGTCCTGCCGGAGGCCCGTATGCAGGGGTGCCTGCACGGGGTGGGAAGGGGCGGCGGCGGGCTGCCTGTGCTGTCTCAGCCGGGGCGGCGGTGGGGGGGCTTGTGGGGGGTGGCTGGGGGCGGCAGGCCGGCCCGGCCGGAGGCCCGTATGCAGGGGTGCCTGCACGGGGTAGGAAGGGCCGGCGGCGGGGTGCCTGTGCTCTCTCAGCCGAGGCGGCGGTGGGGGGGCTTGTGGGGGGTGGCTGGGGGCGGCAGGCCGGCCCTGCCGGAGGCCCGTATGCAGGGGTGCCTGCACGGGGTGGGAAGGGGCAGCGGCGGGCTGCCTGTGCTGTCTCAGCCGGGGCGGCGGTGGGGGGGCCTGCGGCGGGTGGCTGGGGGCGGCAGGCCGGCCCTGCCGGAGGCCCGTATGCAGGGGTGCCTGCACGGGGTGGGAAGGGCCGGCGGCGGGCTGCCTGTGCTCTCTCAGCCGGGGCGGCGGTGGGGGGGCTTGCGGAGGGGTGGCTGGGGTCGGCAGGCCGGCCCTGCCGGAGGCCCGTATGCAGGGGTGCCTGCACGGGGTGGGAAGGGCCGGCGGCGGGCTGCCTGTGCTGTCTCAGCCGGGGCGGCGGTGGGAGGGCTTGCGGGGGGTGGCTGGGGGCGGCAGGCCGGCCCTGCCGGAGGCCCGTATGCAGGGGTGCCTGCACGGGGTGGGAAGGGCCGGCGGCGGGCTGCCTGTGCTCTCTGAGCCGGGGCGGCGGTGGGGGGGCTTGCGGGGGGTGGCTGGGGGCGGCAGGCCGGCCCTGCCGGAGGCCCGTATGCAGGGGTGCCTGCACGGGGTGGGAAGGGCCGGCGGCGGGCTGCCTGTGCTGTCTCAGTCGGGGCGGCGGTGGGGGGGCTTGCGGGGGGTGGCTGGGGTCGGCAGGCCGGCCCTGCCGGAGGCCCGTATGCAGGGGTGCCTGCACGGGGTGGGTGGGCCTGCGGCGGGCTGCCTGTGCTCTCTGAGCCGTGGCGGCGGTGGGGGGGGCTTGCGGGGGGTGGCTGGGGGTCGGCAGGCCGGCCCTGCCGGAGGCCCGTATGCAGGGGTGCCTGCACGGGGTGGGAAGGGCCGGCGGCGGGCTGCCTGTGCTCTCTCAGCCGGGGCGGCGGTGGGGGGGGTTGCGGGGGGTGGCTGTGGGCGGCAGGCCGGCCCTGCCGGAGGCCCGTATGCAGGGGTGCCTGCACGGGGTGGGAAGGGCCGGCGGCGGGCTGCCTGTGCTCTCTCAGCCGGGGCGGCGGTGGGGGGGGTTGCGGGGGGTGGCTGGGGGCGGCAGGCCGGCCCTGCCGGAGGCCCGTATGCAGGGGTGCCTGCACGGGGTGGGAAGGGCCGGCGGCGGGCTGCCTGTGCTCTCTCAGCCGGGGCGGCGGTGGGGGGGCTTGCGGGGGGTGGCTGGGGTCGGCAGGCCGGCCCTGCCGGAGGCCCGTATGCAGGGGTGCCTGCACGGGGTGGGAAGGGCCGGCGGCGGGCTGCCTGTGCTGTCTCAGCCGGGGCGGCGGTGGGGGGGCTTGTGGGGGGTGGCTGGGGGCTGCAGGCCGGCCCTGCCGGAGGCCCGTATGCAGGGGTGCCTGCACGGGGTGGGAAGGGCCGGCGGCGGGCTGCCTGTGCTCTCTCAGCCGGGGCGGCGGTGGGGGGGGTTGCGGGGGGTGGCTGGGGGCGGCAGGCCGGCCCTGCCGGAGGCCCGTATGCAGGGGTGCCTGCACGGGGTGGGAAGGGCCGGCGGCGGGCTGCCTGTGCTGTCTCAGACGGGGCGGCGGTGGGGGGGCTTGCGGGGGGTGGCTGGGGTCGGCAGGCCGGCCCTGCCGGAGGCCCGTATGCAGGGGTGCCTGCACGGGGTGGGTGGGCCTGCGGCGGGCTGCCTGTGCTCTCTGAGCCGGGGCGGCGGTGGGGGGGGCTTGCGGGGGGTGGCTGGGGTCGGCAGGCCGGCCCTGCCGGAGGCCCGTATGCAGGGGTGCCTGCACGGGGTGGGAAGGGCCGGCGGCGGGCTGCCTGTGATCTCTCAGCCGGGGCGGCGGTGGGGGGGGTTGCGGGGGGTGGCTGGGGGCGACAGGCCGGCCCTGCCGGAGGCCCGTATGCAGGGGTGCCTGCACGGGGTGGGAAGGGCCGGCGGCGGGCTGCCTGTGCTCTCTGAGCCGGGGCGGCGGTGGGGGGGGCTTGCGGGCGGTGGCTGGGGTCGGCAGGCCGGCCCTGCCGGAGGCCCGTATGCAGGGGTGCCTGCACGGGGTGGGAAGGGCCGGCGGCGGGCTGCCTGTGCTCTCTCAGCCGGGGCGGCGGTGGGGGGGCTTGCGGGGGGTGGCTGGGGGCGGCAGGCCGGCCCTGCCGGAGGCCCGTATGCAGGGGTGCCTGCACGGGGTGGGAAGGGCCGGCGGCGGGCTGCCTGTGATCTCTCAGCCGGGGCGGCGGTGGGGGGGGTTGCGGGGGGTGGCTGGGGGCGGCAGGCCGGCCCTGCCGGAGGCCCGTATGCAGGGGTGCCTGCACGGGGTGGGAAGGGCCGGCGGCGGGCTGCCTGTGCTCTCTGAGCCGGGGCGGCGGTGGGGGGGGCTTGCGGGGGGTGGCTGGGGTCGGCAGGCCGGCCCTGCCGGAGGCCCGTATGCAGGGGTGCCTGCACGGGGTGGGAAGGGCCGGCGGCGGGCTGCCTGTGCTGTCTCAGCCGGGGCGGCGGTGGGGGGGCTTGCGGGGGGTGGCTGGGGGCGGCAGGCCGGCCCTGCCGGAGGCCCGTATGCAGGGGTGCCTGCACGGGGTGGGAAGGGGCGGCGGCGGGCTGCCTGTGCTCTCTGAGCCGGGGCGGCGGTGGGGGGGCTTGCGGGGGGTGGCTGGGGGCGGCAGGCCGGCCCTGCCGGAGGCCCGTATGCAGGGGTGCCTGCACGGGGTGGGAAGGGCCGGCGGCGGGCTGCCTGTGCTGTCTCAGTCGGGGCGGCGGTGGGGGGGCTTGCGGGGGGTGGCTGGGGGCGGCAGGCCGGCCCTGCCGGAGGCCCGTATGCAGGGGTGCCTGCACGGGGTGGGAAGGGGCGGCGGCGGGCTGCCTGTGCTCTCTGAGCCGGGGCGGCGGTGGGGGGGCTTGCGGGGGGTGGCTGGGGGCGGCAGGCCGGCCCTGCCGGAGGCCCGTTTGCAGGGGTGCCTGCACGGGGGTGGGTTGGGGGGGGCGGCGGGAATTTTTTGGTTTTTGTTGCTTTTTTATTTCTTTTTCCGCTTTTGAAACAGAGACGCCGCCCCGTCCTCGGGCGTTTCAGCCGAGCTGATGGAAAGCGGCGCCCCTTCCCGTCGCTTGCGGGGGGGGGTGGTGCAGGAGGGGGGAGGCGGCGCGCGCCTGAAATTCCCCTCGCCACCCCCCGTTTCCGAGACTTCGCCGTATCTAGTGGAAGGCGCTAAGCTTGGCCGGACTGTCTCGCTGAAGGCTTTCTTACTCTGCATCGGTTCTGACGGTGGGCGAGAAAAAAAAACAAAACCAAAGCAGAGCAGGGAAACAGTTACAAAAAGTTCTTGAGAGCCAGCACCGGCCCGCCCATCGGCAGACGGAGCGGCGCCCGGGGTCAACGAGTGCCACCCTGCTGCTTAGCAACCGGAACCCGAGCCGGCCCGCCCCGCCCACCCGCCGGCAAGGGGCGGGCGCTTCCCCGCGGCAGAAGGGGGAGACAGAGACTGAGAGACGGGGTCGAGGAGCAGGCGGGGAGCCTTGCGCTGAGGTAGGCTGGGGACGGGGCCTCTTTTCCGAGAAGATTGAGGTTTGAGTCGGGGGGGGGGGGGGGGGCGGCGGCAGGGGCTGCTTGTGCGCTCTCGGCCGGGGCGGCGGTGGGGGGGTGGCGGGGTGGGGGGGGGCAGCGGAGCGGCCGTGCCGGAGGCCCGTATGCAGGGGTGCCCGCACCGGGGGGGGGGTGGGGGGGGGCGGCGGCAGGGGCTGC
>NW_027448877.1:122500-125000 GCF_030867145.1 Opisthocomus hoazin
CGAGCTCCGTCCAGCAGGCGCTCTCCGGGAGCGGGGAGCTTCGGAGCGCTCCCCGAGTCTCCATTTAGGGGGACGAAGGCCCGCGCGCTCGCGCGCGCGGCCCTGCGAGGCACCCCAGCCGCGCCGCTGCTGGCCCGCCGGCCCCCCCCCCCCGCGCTGGGGCGGGGGGGCTCGGCGGCGCAGACGGCGATTGATCGTAAAGCGACGCTCAGACAGGCGTAGCCCCGGGAGGAACCCGGGGCCGCGAGTGCGTTCGAAGTGTCGATGATCAATGTGTCCTGCAATTCACATTAATTCTCGCAGCTAGCTGCGTTCTTCATCGACGCACGAGCCGAGTGATCCACCGCTAAGAGTTGTCTCGGTTTCGGCACCGCCCCGCGCGCGCGGAGGGGCCGGGACCGCTCGCCGAGAGCGGCCCCTTCTCTGAGGACGGCCGGACCGACCGCCGGCCCCGCCGCCGCCCACCCCCCTCCGCACGCGCGGAGGGGGCGCGGCGCGGCGGCGCGACGCGGCGCGACGGAGAGGCCCTCGCCTCGGCTTGACCGTACGAGCACAGGGGAAACGGAAAACAACGGAAAACCCCGAGCGGCCAAAGGGCGGGGGAGCCCGCGCTCCCGACCGACCCTGGGGAAACGTACGCAACACACACACCCTTGGCGCGCTTCGGGGGCGGCCCAGGCGCCCGGGCTCGGACCGGCCTCCCCCCGGAGGCTACGGCACGCCCGGCCGCGACGCCTGCCCGCCTTCGCTCGGGAGCCGGACGCCCGGCTGCGCCCGCGCTGCGACGAGCCGGCTCCGCCCACCACGGTCGCCTCTCGCCCCGCCGGCGAACCTCGGCGCCGACGCCGCCTTCCACCGACGCCGGAGGAAGCGCGGCCGGCCACTGGAGCGCGAGCCGGCGACGCGCGGCCGCCCACCGGCCCGCGCCGGATGGGCGAACCCGGCCACCCCGCCCGGCGGCGGCGGCCGCCACCGCCGCCGCGAAAACCGCCGCCGCAGCCGCTTCTCGCCTCGGCCCCCTGGGGCCGCCGGCACGGCCCCAGCGGAAAGGCGGACGGCGCTGAGCGCGGGGGGCGGCTCCCACTCTCCCCGTTTCCACGCGAAGACCCGGAGCGGGACGCCCCCGCGCCGCGCGCCCGCCCTCGAGACGGAAGCGACGGGCGGGGAAACGCGGGACGGGACGGCCGCCAGCGGATGCGGCCGGGGAACCCTCCCGGACGACCCGACGGACGACCGGCACCGACCGGCACGCCGAGCGGCGCCGCCGCCGCTCGGCCTGGGGGGGTGTGGCTCGCCCCCCCCTTTCTTTCCCTGGGCGCCGAGGGCGGGGCGAGGAGCGGGAGAGGGGAGCGCGGCGCGCCCCGAGCGCGGCCGCAGCGCGAGCGTCCAAAGGCGCGGGGCGGCCCCCCGGCGGCCGCCCCCCCCCGCGGGGGCTCGCCGCGCCTTTCTTTCCCCCGGCGCGGAGCCCGCGCTCCGGCCGGCGGGTGGCCCCGTTTGCGAGGGCGGGCAGGTCGGCCGCGGCCGACCCGCGCCGCGGTCTCTCCGCCGAGACCGGCCCGCGGAGAGGGGGGGCAGGTTGGGGCAGCGAGACGCCCCCCCTTCTCCGGCACGGCGGCCCGCGGGGGCGGACGCCCCCCCCGCGGCTCGCGCCGTGCCGCTCGAGTCTTTAAACCGCCGCCCGGCTCCTTTGGCCTTTGACCCCCGGACTCGGCCGAGGGAGGGCCGCCGAAGCGCGGACGCTAGGTACCTGGCCCTGGGGTGAGGGAAACGACCTGCATGGCCCCGCGGGGGTGCCTCCCCCGGCTGCCGCCCTCGGGGGAGCGTCCGCCCGCGGGGGCGCGCCCGGCATCCGCCGCCACCACCTCGTCCTCCTTAGCCCCGGGGCCCGGGGTTTCCCTCGATAGCCCGGCGCTGCGCCCGGGGGGAGAGACGTGGCTCGGGCCGCCCGCTCGCGCGGGACGCGACCCGGCCGGGGGGGGGCCTCGCCCGCCCCGGGCGGCGCCAGCGGCCGAGACCGTGCTCGCGCCCCCCCCTTCCCGCCACGGCTCCCTCTTCGAGAGGCAGCCGTGCCGGGTCGGAGGGGAGGTTCGCGGGTCCGGCCGCCGCGCCGCCCGAAACGCCGTGCGCACACCCGCGCCACGGCCCGGAACGCCCGGAGACAGCCCTGTCCCGCGCGCGGGGGGGTAGACGGCGCCGCCGCCGGCGCCGCCCCACCCCCCCCCCCAGGAGCTGCCGCCCCCCGAAGACGGCGACACCCCTCGGCTGTCGCGCTTGCGGCCCCCGGTGCCGCCGCCGTCGCTCGACGCTCGCCCCCCGGCCCGCCGAGCAGGCCGGTGCTCTGCCGGCCGCGCTCGCCGCGTTGCCCCGCCGGCATCCCCCCCTCTTGCTTCCCGCGCAGACGCGGGAAGCGGGGAGCCGGCGGGGGCGCGGCGTCCGCGGCCGACAGGTCGACGCACCCGCGCGCGTCGGAGGACGAGCCGCACGAGACGACGGCGGCGGC
>NW_027448877.1:130000-140000 GCF_030867145.1 Opisthocomus hoazin
AGCCCTCGCTCCAGTCGGCAACGGCCACCGGAGCCTGCGGGCAAGCAGCGGCTTCGCGCGGCTTCTGGCAGTCGGAAGCGCCGTGCGCGATAGGTAGGAGGCAGAACGGCCACGGCCACAGCCGCCGTGCAACGCCCGAGTCTGCCGGCTGAACCGCGAGTAGCTGCAGCGGTTCGATGGCGCTGGTCCGCGAGCGCCAGCCCTCTGCCCTAGTATACGGACAGCGAGGTCCCCGGCCCCGGCGGGCTCGAAGAGAACCGTCTTCCCCCAGCGGGGAGGCGCGCGAGCGCCGCCGACTCTTACCATGACGTAACTGGAGGCAGCGCAAAGCAGCGACCCCTTCGGCAGCTCCGAAGAAGAACCGGGCAAGACGTCTACCTGCCAGAACCGCGGTGGAGCCAAAGTCCCGCCGGAGCGAGGTAGACGAGGCATCCCTTTCCGCCGGCAGCTCCGGCGGCCACATCGGGCACACCGGACCCGGCGGACGGTAAAACGGGTAGACCTGGCCTCCCTGCCGGCAGAACGGGTAGACGAGGCCTCCCTGCCTGGAACCGGGTAGACCTGGCATCCCTGCCGGAAGCGGGTAGACCTGGCATCCCTGCCGGTAAAACGGGTAGACCTGGCCTCCCTGCCGGCAGAACGGGTAGACGAGGCCTCCCTGCCTGGAACCGGGTAGACCTGGCATCCCTGCCGGAAGCGGGTAGACCTGGCATCCCTGCCGGTAAAACGGGTAGACCTGGCCTCCCTGCCGGCAGAACGGGTAGACGAGGCCTCCCTGCCTGGAACCGGGTAGACCTGGCATCCCTGCCGGAAGCGGGTAGACCTGGCATCCCTGCCGGCAAAACGGGTAGACCTGGTCTCCCTGCCGCCAAAACGGGTAGACCTGGCCTCCCTGCAGGTAAAACGGGTAGACCTGGCCTCCCTGCCGGCAGAACGGGTAGACCTGGCCTCCCTGCCGCCAGAACGGGTAGACCTGGCATCCCTGCCGGCAAAACGGGTAGACCTGGTCTCCCTGCCGGTAAAACGGGTAGACCTGTTCTCCCTGCCGGCAAAACGGGTAGACCTGGCCTCCCTGCCGGCAGAACGGGTAGACCTGGCCTCCCTGCCGCCAGAACGGGTAGACCTGGCATCCCTGCCGGCAAAACGGGTAGACCTGGTCTCCCTGCCGGTAAAACGGGTAGACCTGGTCTCCCTGCAGGTAAAACGGGTAGACCTGTTATCCCTGCCGGCAAAACGGGTAGACCTGGCATCCCTGCCGGTAAAACGGGTAGACCTGGTCTCCCTGCCGGCAAAAAGGGTAGACCTGTTCTCCCTGCCGCCAGAACGGGTAGACCTGGCCTCCCTGCCGGTAAAATGGGTAGACCTGGTCTCCGTGCAGGTAAAACGGGTAGACCTGGTATCCCTGCCGGCAGAACGGGTAGACCTGGTCTCCCTGCCGCCAGAACGGGTAGACCTGGCATCCCTGCCGGCAAAACGGGTAGACCTGGTCTCCCTGCCGGTAAAACGGGTAGACATGGCCTCCCTGCAGGTAAAACGGGTAGACCTGTTCTCCCTGCCGGCAAAACGGGTAGACCTGGCATCCCTGCCGGCAAAACGGGTAGACCTGGTCTCCCTGCCGGTAAATGGGTAGACCTGGTCTCCCTGCCGCTAGAACGGGTAGACCTGGCCTCCCTGCCGGTAAAACGGGTAGACCTGGCATCCCTGCAGGTAAAACGGGTAGACCTGGCATCCCTGCCGGCAAAACGGGTAGACCTGTTCTCCCTGCAGGTAAAACGGGTAGACCTGTTCTCCCTGCCGCCAGAACGGGTAGACCTGGCATCCCTGCCGGCAAAACGGGTAGACCTGGCATCCCTGCCGGTAAATGGGTAGACCTGGCATCCCTGCCGGAAAAACGGGTAGACCTGGCATCCCTGCCGGCAATACGGGTAGACCTGGTCTCCCTGCCGCTAGAACGGGTAGACCTGGCATCCCTGCCGGTAAAACAGGTAGACCTGGCCTCCCTGCCGGCAGAACGGGTAGACCTGGTCTCCCTGCAGGTAAAACGGGTAGACCTGGCCTCCCTGCCGGCAGAACGGGTAGACCTGGCCTCCCTGCCGGCAGAAGGGGTAGACCTGTCCTCCCTGCGGACAGAGCGGGTCGCCCGTGCTGGAGGCCCGTATGCAGGGGTGCCTGCACGGGGTGGGAAGGGGCGGCGGCGGGCTGCCTGTGCTCTCTCAGCCGGGGCGGCGGTGGGGGGGCTTGCGGGGGGTGGCTTGGGGCGGCAGGCCGGTCCTGCCGGAGGCCCGTATGCAGGGGTGCCTGCACAGGGTGGGTGGGCCGGCGGCGGGCTGCCTGTGCTCTCTCAGCCGGGGCGGCGGTGGGGGGGCTTGCGGGGGGTGGCTGGGGTCGGCAGGCCGGCCCTGCCGGAGGCCCGTATGCAGGGGTGCCTGCACGGGGTGGGAAGGGGCGGCGGCGGGCTGCCTGTGCTCTCTCAGCCGGGGCGGCGGTGGGGGGGCCTGTGGCGGGTGGCTGGGGGCGGCAGGCCGGCCCTGCCGGAGGCCCGTATGCAGGGGTGCCTGCACGGGGTGGGAAGGGCCGGCGGCGGGCTGCCTGTGCTGTTTCAGTCGGGGCGGCGGTGGGGGGGCTTGCGGGGGGTGGCTGGGGTCGGCAGGCCCGCCCTGCCGGAGGCCCGTATGCAGGGGTGCCTGCACGGGGTGGGTGGGCCTGCGGCGGGCTGCCTGTGCTCTCTGAGCCGGGGCGGCGGTGGGGGGGGCTTGCGGGGGGTGGCTGGGGGCGGCAGGCCGGCCCTGCCGGAGGCCCGTATGCAGGGGTGCCTGCACGGGGTGGGAAGGGGCGGCGGCGGGGTGCCTGTGCTCTCTGAGCCGGGGCGGCGGTGGGGGGGCTTGCGGGGGGTGGCTGGGGGCGGCAGGCCGGCCCTGCCGGAGGCCCGTATGCAGGGGTGCCTGCACGGGGTGGGAAGGGCCGGCGGCGGGCTGCCTGTGCTCTCTCAGCCGGGGCGGCGGTGGGGGGGCCTGTGGCGGGTGGCTGGGGGCGGCAGGCCGGCCCTGCCGGAGGCCCGTATGCAGGGGTGCCTGCACGGGGTGGGAAGGGCCGGCGGCGGGCTGCCTGTGCTCTCTCAGCCGGGGCGGCGGTGGGGGGGGTTGCGGGGGGTGGCTGGGGTCGGCAGGCCGGCCCTGCCGGAGGCCCGTATGCAGGGGTGCCTGCACGGGGTGGGAAGGGCCGGCGGCGGGCTGCCTGTGCTCTCTCAGCCGGGGCGGCGGTGGGGGGGGTTGCGGGGGGTGGCTGGGGTCGGCAGGCCGGCCCTGCCGGAGGCCCGTATGCAGGGGTGCCTGCACGGGGTGGGTGGGCCTGCGGCGGGCTGCCTGTGCTCTCTGAGCCGGGGCGGCGGTGGGGGGGGCTTGCGGGGGGTGGCTGGGGGCGGCAGGCCGGCCCTGCCGGAGGCCCGTATGCAGGGGTGCCTGCACGGGGTGGGAAGGGGCGGCGGCGGGTTGCCTGTGCTCTCTCAGCCGGGGCGGCGGTGGGGGGGCTTGCGGGGGGTGGCTGGGGGCGGCAGGCCGGCCCTGCCGGAGGCCCGTATGCAGGGGTGCCTGCACGGGGTGGGAAGGGCCGGCGGCGGGCTGCCTGTGCTGTCTCAGTCGGGGCGGCGGTGGGGGGGGTTGCGGGGGGTGGCTGGGGTCGGCAGGCCGGCCCTGCCGGAGGCCCGTATGCAGGGGTGCCTGCACGGGGTGGGTGGGCCTGCGGCGGGCTGCCTGTGCTCTCTGAGCCGGGGCGGCGGTGGGGGGGGCTTGCGGGGGGTGGCTGGGGTCGGCAGGCCGGCCCTGCCGGAGGCCCGTATGCAGGGGTGCCTGCACGGGGTGGGAAGGGCCGGCGGCGGGCTGCCTGTGCTGTCTCAGTCGGGGCGGCGGTGGGGGGGGTTGCGGGGGGTGGCTGGGGTCGGCAGGCCGGCCCTGCCGGAGGCCCGTATGCAGGGGTGCCTGCACGGGGTGGGTGGGCCTGCGGCGGGCTGCCTGTGCTCTCTGAGCCGGGGCGGCGGTGGGGGGGGCTTGCGGGGGGTGGCTGGGGGCGGCAGGCCGGCCCTGCCGGAGGCCCGTATGCAGGGGTGCCTGCACGGGGTGGGAAGGGCCGGCGGCGGGCTGCCTGTGCTGTCTCAGTCGGGGCGGCGGAGGGGGGGGCTTGCGGGGGGTGGCTGGGGTCGGCAGGCCGGCCCTGCCGGAGGCCCGTATGCAGGGGTGCCTGCACGGGGAGGGTGGGCCTGCGGCGGGCTGCCTGTGCTCTCTGAGCCGGGGCGGCGGTGGGGGGGGCTTGCGGGGGGTGGCTGGGGGCGGCAGGCCGGCCCTGCCGGAGGCCCGTATGCAGGGGTGCCTGCACGGGGTGGGAAGGGGCGGCGGCGGGCTGCCTGTGCTCTCTGAGCCGGGGCGGCGGTGGGGGGGGCTTGCGGGGGGTGGCTGGGGGCGGCAGGCCGGCCCTGCCGGAGGCCCGTATGCAGGGGTGCCTGCACAGGGTGGGTGGGCCGGCGGCGGGCTGCCTGTGCTCTCTCAGCCGGGGCGGCGGTGGGGGGGCTTGCGGGGGGTGGCTGGGGTCGGCAGGCCGGCCCTGCCGGAGGCCCGTATGCAGGGGTGCCTGCACGGGGTGGGAAGGGCCGGCGGCGGGCTGCCTGTGCTCTCTCAGCCGGGGCGGCGGTGGGGGGGCCTGTGGCGGGTGGCTGGGGGCGGCAGGCCGGCCCTGCCGGAGGCCCGTATGCAGGGGTGCCTGCACGGGGTGGGAAGGGCCGGCGGCGGGCTGCCTGTGCTGTTTCAGTCGGGGCGGCGGTGGGGGGGCTTGCGGGGGGTGGCTGGGGTCGGCAGGCCGGCCCTGCCGGAGGCCCGTATGCAGGGGTGCCTGCACGGGGTGGGTGGGCCTGCGGCGGGCTGCCTGTGCTCTCTGAGCCGGGGCGGCGGTGGGGGGGGCTTGCGGGGGGTGGCTGGGGGCGGCAGGCCGGCCCTGCCGGAGGCCCGTATGCAGGGGTGCCTGCACGGGGTGGGAAGGGGCGGCGGCGGGGTGCCTGTGCTCTCTGAGCCGGGGCGGCGGTGGGGGGGCTTGCGGGGGGTGGCTGGGGGCGGCAGGCCGGCCCTGCCGGAGGCCCGTATGCAGGGGTGCCTGCACGGGGTGGGAAGGGCCGGCGGCGGGCTGCCTGTGCTCTCTCAGCCGGGGCGGCGGTGGGGGGGCCTGTGGCGGGTGGCTGGGGGCGGCAGGCCGGCCCTGCCGGAGGCCCGTATGCAGGGGTGCCTGCACGGGGTGGGAAGGGCCGGCGGCGGGCTGCCTGTGCTCTCTCAGCCGGGGCGGCGGTGGGGGGGGTTGCGGGGGGTGGCTGGGGTCGGCAGGCCGGCCCTGCCGGAGGCCCGTATGCAGGGGTGCCTGCACGGGGTGGGAAGGGCCGGCGGCGGGCTGCCTGTGCTCTCTCAGCCGGGGCGGCGGTGGGGGGGCTTGCGGGGGGTGGCTGGGGTCGGCAGGCCGGCCCTGCCGGAGGCCCGTATGCAGGGGTGCCTGCACGGGGTGGGTGGGCCTGCGGCGGGCTGCCTGTGCTCTCTGAGCCGGGGCGGCGGTGGGGGGGGCTTGCGGGGGGTGGCTGGGGGCGGCAGGCCGGCCCTGCCGGAGGCCCGTATGCAGGGGTGCCTGCACGGGGTGGGAAGGGGCGGCGGCGGGGTGCCTGTGCTCTCTCAGCCGGGGCGGCGGTGGGGGGGCTTGCGGGGGGTGGCTTGGGGCGGCAGGCCGGTCCTGCCGGAGGCCCGTATGCAGGGGTGCCTGCACAGGGTGGGTGGGCCGGCGGCGGGCTGCCTGTGCTCTCTCAGCCGGGGCGGCGGTGGGGGGGCTTGCGGGGGGTGGCTGGGGGCGGCAGGCCGGCCCTGCCGGAGGCCCGTATGCAGGGGTGCCTGCACGGGGTGGGAAGGGGCGGCGGCGGGCTGCCTGTGCTCTCTGAGCCGGGGCGGCGGTGGGGGGGGCTTGCGGGGGGTGGCTGGGGGCGGCAGGCCGGCCCTGCCGGAGGCCCGTATGCAGGGGTGCCTGCACAGGGTGGGTGGGCCGGCGGCGGGCTGCCTGTGCTCTCTCAGCCGGGGCGGCGGTGGGGGGGCTTGCGGGGGGTGGCTGGGGTCGGCAGGCCGGCCCTGCCGGAGGCCCGTATGCAGGGGTGCCTGCACGGGGTGGGAAGGGGCGGCGGCGGGCTGCCTGTGCTCTCTCAGCCGGGGCGGCGGTGGGGGGGCCTGTGGCGGGTGGCTGGGGGCGGCAGGCCGGCCCTGCCGGAGGCCCGTATGCAGGGGTGCCTGCACGGGGTGGGAAGGGCCGGCGGCGGGCTGCCTGTGCTGTTTCAGTCGGGGCGGCGGTGGGGGGGCTTGCGGGGGGTGGCTGGGGTCGGCAGGCCGGCCCTGCCGGAGGCCCGTATGCAGGGGTGCCTGCACGGGGTGGGTGGGCCTGCGGCGGGCTGCCTGTGCTCTCTGAGCCGGGGCGGCGGTGGGGGGGGCTTGCGGGGGGTGGCTGGGGGCGGCAGGCCGGCCCTGCCGGAGGCCCGTATGCAGGGGTGCCTGCACGGGGTGGGAAGGGGCGGCGGCGGGGTGCCTGTGCTCTCTGAGCCGGGGCGGCGGTGGGGGGGCTTGCGGGGGGTGGCTGGGGGCGGCAGGCCGGCCCTGCCGGAGGCCCGTATGCAGGGGTGCCTGCACGGGGTGGGAAGGGCCGGCGGCGGGCTGCCTGTGCTCTCTCAGCCGGGGCGGCGGTGGGGGGGCCTGTGGCGGGTGGCTGGGGGCGGCAGGCCGGCCCTGCCGGAGGCCCGTATGCAGGGGTGCCTGCACGGGGTGGGAAGGGCCGGCGGCGGGCTGCCTGTGCTCTCTCAGCCGGGGCGGCGGTGGGGGGGGTTGCGGGGGGTGGCTGGGGTCGGCAGGCCGGCCCTGCCGGAGGCCCGTATGCAGGGGTGCCTGCACGGGGTGGGAAGGGCCGGCGGCGGGCTGCCTGTGCTCTCTCAGCCGGGGCGGCGGTGGGGGGGCTTGCGGGGGGTGGCTGGGGTCGGCAGGCCGGCCCTGCCGGAGGCCCGTATGCAGGGGTGCCTGCACGGGGTGGGTGGGCCTGCGGCGGGCTGCCTGTGCTCTCTGAGCCGGGGCGGCGGTGGGGGGGGCTTGCGGGGGGTGGCTGGGGGCGGCAGGCCGGCCCTGCCGGAGGCCCGTATGCAGGGGTGCCTGCACGGGGTGGGAAGGGGCGGCGGCGGGGTGCCTGTGCTCTCTCAGCCGGGGCGGCGGTGGGGGGGCTTGCGGGGGGTGGCTGGGGGCGGCAGGCCGGCCCTGCCGGAGGCCCGTATGCAGGGGTGCCTGCACGGGGTGGGAAGGGGCGGCGGCGGGCTGCCTGTGCTCTCTCAGCCGGGGCGGCGGTGGGGGGGCTTGCGGGGGGTGGCTGGGGGCGGCAGGCCGGCCCTGCCGGAGGCCCGTATGCAGGGGTGCCTGCACGGGGTGGGAAGGGGCGGCGGCGGGTTGCCTGTGCTCTCTCAGCCGGGGCGGCGGTGGGGGGGCTTGCGGGGGGTGGCTGGGGGCGGCAGGCCGGTCCTGCCGGAGGCCCGTATGCAGGGGTGCCTGCACAGGGTGGGTGGGCCGGCGGCGGGCTGCCTGTGCTCTCTGAGCCGGGGCGGCGGTGGGGGGGCTTGCGGGGGGTGGCTGGGGGCGGCAGGCCGGCCCTGCCGGAGGCCCGTATGCAGGGGTGCCTGCACGGGGTGGGAAGGGGCGGCGGCGGGGTTCCTGTGCTCTCTGAGCCGGGGCGGCGGTGGGGGGGCTTGCGGGGGGTGGCTGGGGGCGGCAGGCCGGCCCTGCCGGAGGCCCGTATGCAGGGGTGCCTGCACGGGGTGGGTGGGCCTGCGGCGGGCTGCCTGTGCTCTCTGAGTCGGGGCGGCGGTGGGGGGGGCTTGCGGGGGGTGGCTGGGGGCGGCAGGCCGGCCGTGCCGGAGGCCCGTATGCAGGGGTGCCTGCACGGGGTGGGAAGGGCCGGCGGCGGGCTGCCTGTGCTCTCTCAGCCGGGGCGGCGGTGGGGGGGGTTGCGGGGGGTGGCTGGGGTCGGCAGGCCGGCCCTGCCGGAGGCCCGTATGCAGGGGTGCCTGCACGGGGTGGGAAGGGCCGGCGGCGGGCTGCCTGTGCTCTCTCAGTCGGGGCGGCGGTGGGGGGGCTTGCGGGGGGTGGCTGGGGTCGGCAGGCCGGCCCTGCCGGAGGCCCGTATGCAGGGGTGCCTGCACGGGGTGGGTGGGCCGGCGACGGGCTGCCTGTGCTCTCTGAGCCGGGGCGGCGGTGGGGGGGGCTTGCGGGGGGTGGCTGGGGGCGGCAGGCCGGCCCTGCCGGAGGCCCGTATGCAGGGGTGCCTGCAGGGGGTGGGAAGGGGCGGCGGCGGGGTGCCTGTGCTCTCTCAGCCGGGGCGGCGGTGGGGGGGCTTGCGGGGGGGTGGCTGGGGGCGGCAGGCCGGTCCTGCCGGAGGCCCGTATGCAGGGGTGCCTGCACGGGGGTGGGTTGGGGGGGGCGGCGGGAATTTTTTGGTTTTTGTTGCTTTTTTATTTCTTTTTCCGCTTTTGAAACAGAGACGCCGCCCCGTCCTCGGGCGTTTCAGCCGAGCTGATGGAAAGCGGCGCCCCTTCCCGTCGCTTGCGGGGGGGGGTGGTGCAGGAGGGGGGAGGCGGCGCGCGCCTGAAATTCCCCTCGCCACCCCCCGTTTCCGAGACTTCGCCGTATCTAGTGGAAGGCGCTAAGCTTGGCCGGACTGTCTCGCTGAAGGCTTTCTTACTCTGCATCGGTTCTGACGGTGGGCGAGAAAAAAAAACAAAACCAAAGCAGAGCAGGGAAACAGTTACAAAAAGTTCTTGAGAGCCAGCACCGGCCCGCCCATCGGCAGACGGAGCGGCGCCCGGGGTCAACGAGTGCCACCCTGCTGCTTAGCAACCGGAACCCGAGCCGGCCCGCCCCGCCCACCCGCCGGCAAGGGGCGGGCGCTTCCCCGCGGCAGAAGGGGGAGACAGAGACTGAGAGACGGGGTCGAGGAGCAGGCGGGGAGCCTTGCGCTGAGGTAGGCTGGGGACGGGGCCTCTTTTCCGAGAAGATTGAGGTTTGAGTCGGGGGGGGGGGGGGGGGCGGCGGCAGGGGCTGCTTGTGCGCTCTCGGCCGGGGCGGCGGTGGGGGGGTGGCGGGGTGGGGGGGGGCAGCGGAGCGGCCGTGCCGGAGGCCCGTATGCAGGGGTGCCCGCACCGGGGGGGGGGTGGGGGGGGGCGGCGGCAGGGGCTGCTTGTGCGCTCTCGGCCGGGGCGGCGGTGGGGGGGGGCTTGCGGGTGGGGGTGCGGCGGCCGGGCTGCCGTGCCGGAGGCCCGTTTGCAGGGGTGCCTGCACGGGGGGAGGTGGGGGGGGGGGGGGGGGGGGGGGGGGCGGGGCGGCGGGAATTTTTTGGTTTTTGTTGCTTTTTTATTTTTTTTCCGCTTTTGAAACACAGACGCCGCCCCGCCTTCGGGCGTTTCAGCCGAGCTGATAGAAAGCTGCGCCCCTTCCCGTTGCTTGCGGGGGGGGTTGGTACCGCGGAAGGGGGTGGCGGGGGGGGCGGGAACGGGACGGGGACGGGGACGGGGACGGGGACGGGGACGGGGACGGGTCTGGCCGACGGGTCTGGACGACAGCGCCCCCCCCACCCCGCGTCCCGGCCGGCCACCACGTCTACCCGGGACCGGGTCGGCGGGGAGGACAGGTCTACCCGGGACCGGTTCGGCGGGGAGGACAGGTCTACCCGACAGCGCCCCCCCATCGCCCCGCGTCCCGGCCGGCCACCACGTCTACCCGGGACCGGTTCGGCGGGGAGGACAGGTCTACCAGGGACCGGTTCGGCGGGGAGGACAGGTCTACCCGACAGCGCCCCCCCCATCCCGGGTCCCGGCCGGCCACCACGTCTACCCGGGACCGGTTCGGCGGGGAGGACAGGTCTACCCGGGACCGGGTCGGCGGGGAGGACAGGTCTACCCGACCGCGCC
>NW_027448877.1:147500-150000 GCF_030867145.1 Opisthocomus hoazin
CAGGGGCGGCGCGGACGGGGGACAGACGGGGGCGTCCACCGCCACCGCCCCCGTCCCCCACCCACCGGCGCGCGCACGCGCGCGCGTCAGTGCGGCACGGCACCCCCGCGGTGCCCACCCGCAGACAGACGCCCGCGCGGGAGGCCGGCGGCGAGGCCCGCGCCATCGCCGCCCCGCGCCTCCCTCCCCCGAAGCTCGCTCTCGCTCTCTCTTCCCCAAACCCACCGCCGATAGCCCGGCGGGGACGAGCTCCGTCCAGCAGGCGCTCTCCGGGAGCGGGGAGCTTCGGAGCGCTCCCCGAGTCTCCATTTAGGGGGACGAAGGCCCGCGCGCTCGCGCGCGCGGCCCTGCGAGGCACCCCAGCCGCGCCGCTGCTGGCCCGCCGGCCCCCCCCCCCCGCGCTGGGGCGGGGGGGCTCGGCGGCGCAGACGGCGATTGATCGTAAAGCGACGCTCAGACAGGCGTAGCCCCGGGAGGAACCCGGGGCCGCGAGTGCGTTCGAAGTGTCGATGATCAATGTGTCCTGCAATTCACATTAATTCTCGCAGCTAGCTGCGTTCTTCATCGACGCACGAGCCGAGTGATCCACCGCTAAGAGTTGTCTCGGTTTCGGCACCGCCCCGCGCGCGCGGAGGGGCCGGGACCGCTCGCCGAGAGCGGCCCCTTCTCTGAGGACGGCCGGACCGACCGCCGGCCCCGCCGCCGCCCACCCCCCTCCGCACGCGCGGAGGGGGCGCGGCGCGGCGGCGCGACGCGGCGCGACGGAGAGGCCCTCGCCTCGGCTTGACCGTACGAGCACAGGGGAAACGGAAAACAACGGAAAACCCCGAGCGGCCAAAGGGCGGGGGAGCCCGCGCTCCCGACCGACCCTGGGGAAACGTACGCAACACACACACCCTTGGCGCGCTTCGGGGGCGGCCCAGGCGCCCGGGCTCGGACCGGCCTCCCCCCGGAGGCTACGGCACGCCCGGCCGCGACGCCTGCCCGCCTTCGCTCGGGAGCCGGACGCCCGGCTGCGCCCGCGCTGCGACGAGCCGGCTCCGCCCACCACGGTCGCCTCTCGCCCCGCCGGCGAACCTCGGCGCCGACGCCGCCTTCCACCGACGCCGGAGGAAGCGCGGCCGGCCACTGGAGCGCGAGCCGGCGACGCGCGGCCGCCCACCGGCCCGCGCCGGATGGGCGAACCCGGCCACCCCGCCCGGCGGCGGCGGCCGCCACCGCCGCCGCGAAAACCGCCGCCGCAGCCGCTTCTCGCCTCGGCCCCCTGGGGCCGCCGGCACGGCCCCAGCGGAAAGGCGGACGGCGCTGAGCGCGGGGGGCGGCTCCCACTCTCCCCGTTTCCACGCGAAGACCCGGAGCGGGACGCCCCCGCGCCGCGCGCCCGCCCTCGAGACGGAAGCGACGGGCGGGGAAACGCGGGACGGGACGGCCGCCAGCGGATGCGGCCGGGGAACCCTCCCGGACGACCCGACGGACGACCGGCACCGACCGGCACGCCGAGCGGCGCCGCCGCCGCTCGGCCTGGGGGGGTGTGGCTCGCCCCCCCCTTTCTTTCCCTGGGCGCCGAGGGCGGGGCGAGGAGCGGGAGAGGGGAGCGCGGCGCGCCCCGAGCGCGGCCGCAGCGCGAGCGTCCAAAGGCGCGGGGCGGCCCCCCGGCGGCCGCCCCCCCCCGCGGGGGCTCGCCGCGCCTTTCTTTCCCCCGGCGCGGAGCCCGCGCTCCGGCCGGCGGGTGGCCCCGTTTGCGAGGGCGGGCAGGTCGGCCGCGGCCGACCCGCGCCGCGGTCTCTCCGCCGAGACCGGCCCGCGGAGAGGGGGGGCAGGTTGGGGCAGCGAGACGCCCCCCCTTCTCCGGCACGGCGGCCCGCGGGGGCGGACGCCCCCCCCGCGGCTCGCGCCGTGCCGCTCGAGTCTTTAAACCGCCGCCCGGCTCCTTTGGCCTTTGACCCCCGGACTCGGCCGAGGGAGGGCCGCCGAAGCGCGGACGCTAGGTACCTGGCCCTGGGGTGAGGGAAACGACCTGCATGGCCCCGCGGGGGTGCCTCCCCCGGCTGCCGCCCTCGGGGGAGCGTCCGCCCGCGGGGGCGCGCCCGGCATCCGCCGCCACCACCTCGTCCTCCTTAGCCCCGGGGCCCGGGGTTTCCCTCGATAGCCCGGCGCTGCGCCCGGGGGGAGAGACGTGGCTCGGGCCGCCCGCTCGCGCGGGACGCGACCCGGCCGGGGGGGGGCCTCGCCCGCCCCGGGCGGCGCCAGCGGCCGAGACCGTGCTCGCGCCCCCCCCTTCCCGCCACGGCTCCCTCTTCGAGAGGCAGCCGTGCCGGGTCGGAGGGGAGGTTCGCGGGTCCGGCCGCCGCGCCGCCCGAAACGCCGTGCGCACACCCGCGCCACGGCCCGGAACGCCCGGAGACAGCCCTGTCCCGCGCGCGGGGGGGTAGACGGCGCCGCCGCCGGCGCCGCCCCACCCCCCCCCCCAGGAGCTGCCGCCCCCCGAAGACGGCGACAC
>NW_027448877.1:155000-163185 GCF_030867145.1 Opisthocomus hoazin
AACCCCTCTTGGAGCCCTCGCTCCAGTCGGCAACGGCCACCGGAGCCTGCGGGCAAGCAGCGGCTTCGCGCGGCTTCTGGCAGTCGGAAGCGCCGTGCGCGATAGGTAGGAGGCAGAACGGCCACGGCCAGGGCCGCCGGGCAACGCCCGAGTCTGCCGGCTGAGCCGCGGGTGACAAGCGTTCGAGTGCCGGCGACCGCCGCCCGTCTCGGCCCGGCCCTGGAGAAACCCCTCTTGGAGCCCTCGCTCCAGTCGGCAACGGCCACCGGAGCCTGCGGGCAAGCAGCGGCTTCGCGCGGCTTCTGGCAGTCGGAAGCGCCGTGCGCGATAGGTAGGAGGCAGAACGGCCACGGCCACAGCCGCCGTGCAACGCCCGAGTCTGCCGGCTGAACCGCGAGTAGCTGCAGCGGTTCGATGGCGCTGGTCCGCGAGCGCCAGCCCTCTGCCCTAGTATACGGACAGCGAGGTCCCCGGCCCCGGCGGGCTCGAAGAGAACCGTCTTCCCCCAGCGGGGAGGCGCGCGAGCGCCGCCGACTCTTACCATGACGTAACTGGAGGCAGCGCAAAGCAGCGACCCCTTCGGCAGCTCCGAAGAAGAACCGGGCAAGACGTCTACCTGCCAGAACCGCGGTGGAGCCAAAGTCCCGCCGGAGCGAGGTAGACGAGGCATCCCTTTCCGCCGGCAGCTCCGGCGGCCACATCGGGCACACCGGACCCGGCGGACGGTAAAACGGGTAGACCTGGCCTCCCTGCCGGCAGAACGGGTAGACGAGGCCTCCCTGCCTGGAACCGGGTAGACCTGGCATCCCTGCCGGAAGCGGGTAGACCTGGCATCCCTGCCGGTAAAACGGGGTAGACCTGGCCTCCCTGCCGGCAGAACGGGTAGACGAGGCCTCCCTGCCTGGAACCGGGTAGACCTGGCATCCCTGCCGGAAGCGGGTAGACCTGGCATCCCTGCCGGTAAAACGGGTAGACCTGGCCTCCCTGCCGGCAGAACGGGTAGACGAGGCCTCCCTGCCTGGAACCGGGTAGACCTGGCATCCCTGCCGGAAGCGGGTAGACCTGGCATCCCTGCCGGCAAAACGGGTAGACCTGGTCTCCCTGCCGCCAAAACGGGTAGACCTGGCCTCCCTGCAGGTAAAACGGGTAGACCTGGCCTCCCTGCCGGCAGAACGGGTAGACCTGGCCTCCCTGCCGCCAGAACGGGTAGACCTGGCATCCCTGCCGGCAAAACGGGTAGACCTGGTCTCCCTGCCGGTAAAACGGGTAGACCTGTTCTCCCTGCCGGCAAAACGGGTAGACCTGGCCTCCCTGCCGGCAGAACGGGTAGACCTGGCCTCCCTGCCGCCAGAACGGGTAGACCTGGCATCCCTGCCGGCAAAACGGGTAGACCTGGTCTCCCTGCCGGTAAAACGGGTAGACCTGGTCTCCCTGCAGGTAAAACGGGTAGACCTGTTATCCCTGCCGGCAAAACGGGTAGACCTGGCATCCCTGCCGGTAAAACGGGTAGACCTGGTCTCCCTGCCGGCAAAAAGGGTAGACCTGTTCTCCCTGCCGCCAGAACGGGTAGACCTGGCCTCCCTGCCGGTAAAATGGGTAGACCTGGTCTCCGTGCAGGTAAAACGGGTAGACCTGGTATCCCTGCCGGCAGAACGGGTAGACCTGGTCTCCCTGCCGCCAGAACGGGTAGACCTGGCATCCCTGCCGGCAAAACGGGTAGACCTGGTCTCCCTGCCGGTAAAACGGGTAGACATGGCCTCCCTGCAGGTAAAACGGGTAGACCTGTTCTCCCTGCCGGCAAAACGGGTAGACCTGGCATCCCTGCCGGCAAAACGGGTAGACCTGGTCTCCCTGCCGGTAAATGGGTAGACCTGGTCTCCCTGCCGCTAGAACGGGTAGACCTGGCCTCCCTGCCGGTAAAACGGGTAGACCTGGCATCCCTGCAGGTAAAACGGGTAGACCTGGCATCCCTGCCGGCAAAACGGGTAGACCTGTTCTCCCTGCAGGTAAAACGGGTAGACCTGTTCTCCCTGCCGCCAGAACGGGTAGACCTGGCATCCCTGCCGGCAAAACGGGTAGACCTGGCATCCCTGCCGGTAAATGGGTAGACCTGGCATCCCTGCCGGAAAAACGGGTAGACCTGGCATCCCTGCCGGCAATACGGGTAGACCTGGTCTCCCTGCCGCTAGAACGGGTAGACCTGGCATCCCTGCCGGTAAAACAGGTAGACCTGGCCTCCCTGCCGGCAGAACGGGTAGACCTGGTCTCCCTGCAGGTAAAACGGGTAGACCTGGCCTCCCTGCCGGCAGAACGGGTAGACCTGGCCTCCCTGCCGGCAGAAGGGGTAGACCTGTCCTCCCTGCGGACAGAGCGGGTCGCCCGTGCTGGAGGCCCGTATGCAGGGGTGCCTGCACGGGGTGGGAAGGGGCGGCGGCGGGCTGCCTGTGCTCTCTCAGCCGGGGCGGCGGTGGGGGGGCTTGCGGGGGGTGGCTTGGGGCGGCAGGCCGGTCCTGCCGGAGGCCCGTATGCAGGGGTGCCTGCACAGGGTGGGTGGGCCGGCGGCGGGCTGCCTGTGCTCTCTCAGCCGGGGCGGCGGTGGGGGGGCTTGCGGGGGGTGGCTGGGGTCGGCAGGCCGGCCCTGCCGGAGGCCCGTATGCAGGGGTGCCTGCACGGGGTGGGAAGGGGCGGCGGCGGGCTGCCTGTGCTCTCTCAGCCGGGGCGGCGGTGGGGGGGCCTGTGGCGGGTGGCTGGGGGCGGCAGGCCGGCCCTGCCGGAGGCCCGTATGCAGGGGTGCCTGCACGGGGTGGGAAGGGCCGGCGGCGGGCTGCCTGTGCTGTTTCAGTCGGGGCGGCGGTGGGGGGGCTTGCGGGGGGTGGCTGGGGTCGGCAGGCCCGCCCTGCCGGAGGCCCGTATGCAGGGGTGCCTGCACGGGGTGGGTGGGCCTGCGGCGGGCTGCCTGTGCTCTCTGAGCCGGGGCGGCGGTGGGGGGGGCTTGCGGGGGGTGGCTGGGGGCGGCAGGCCGGCCCTGCCGGAGGCCCGTATGCAGGGGTGCCTGCACGGGGTGGGAAGGGGCGGCGGCGGGGTGCCTGTGCTCTCTGAGCCGGGGCGGCGGTGGGGGGGCTTGCGGGGGGTGGCTGGGGGCGGCAGGCCGGCCCTGCCGGAGGCCCGTATGCAGGGGTGCCTGCACGGGGTGGGAAGGGCCGGCGGCGGGCTGCCTGTGCTCTCTCAGCCGGGGCGGCGGTGGGGGGGCCTGTGGCGGGTGGCTGGGGGCGGCAGGCCGGCCCTGCCGGAGGCCCGTATGCAGGGGTGCCTGCACGGGGTGGGAAGGGCCGGCGGCGGGCTGCCTGTGCTCTCTCAGCCGGGGCGGCGGTGGGGGGGGTTGCGGGGGGTGGCTGGGGTCGGCAGGCCGGCCCTGCCGGAGGCCCGTATGCAGGGGTGCCTGCACGGGGTGGGAAGGGCCGGCGGCGGGCTGCCTGTGCTCTCTCAGCCGGGGCGGCGGTGGGGGGGGTTGCGGGGGGTGGCTGGGGTCGGCAGGCCGGCCCTGCCGGAGGCCCGTATGCAGGGGTGCCTGCACGGGGTGGGTGGGCCTGCGGCGGGCTGCCTGTGCTCTCTGAGCCGGGGCGGCGGTGGGGGGGGCTTGCGGGGGGTGGCTGGGGGCGGCAGGCCGGCCCTGCCGGAGGCCCGTATGCAGGGGTGCCTGCACGGGGTGGGAAGGGGCGGCGGCGGGTTGCCTGTGCTCTCTCAGCCGGGGCGGCGGTGGGGGGGCTTGCGGGGGGTGGCTGGGGGCGGCAGGCCGGCCCTGCCGGAGGCCCGTATGCAGGGGTGCCTGCACGGGGTGGGAAGGGCCGGCGGCGGGCTGCCTGTGCTGTCTCAGTCGGGGCGGCGGTGGGGGGGGTTGCGGGGGGTGGCTGGGGTCGGCAGGCCGGCCCTGCCGGAGGCCCGTATGCAGGGGTGCCTGCACGGGGTGGGTGGGCCTGCGGCGGGCTGCCTGTGCTCTCTGAGCCGGGGCGGCGGTGGGGGGGGCTTGCGGGGGGTGGCTGGGGTCGGCAGGCCGGCCCTGCCGGAGGCCCGTATGCAGGGGTGCCTGCACGGGGTGGGAAGGGCCGGCGGCGGGCTGCCTGTGCTGTCTCAGTCGGGGCGGCGGTGGGGGGGGTTGCGGGGGGTGGCTGGGGTCGGCAGGCCGGCCCTGCCGGAGGCCCGTATGCAGGGGTGCCTGCACGGGGTGGGTGGGCCTGCGGCGGGCTGCCTGTGCTCTCTGAGCCGGGGCGGCGGTGGGGGGGGCTTGCGGGGGGTGGCTGGGGGCGGCAGGCCGGCCCTGCCGGAGGCCCGTATGCAGGGGTGCCTGCACGGGGTGGGAAGGGCCGGCGGCGGGCTGCCTGTGCTGTCTCAGTCGGGGCGGCGGAGGGGGGGGCTTGCGGGGGGTGGCTGGGGTCGGCAGGCCGGCCCTGCCGGAGGCCCGTATGCAGGGGTGCCTGCACGGGGAGGGTGGGCCTGCGGCGGGCTGCCTGTGCTCTCTGAGCCGGGGCGGCGGTGGGGGGGGCTTGCGGGGGGTGGCTGGGGGCGGCAGGCCGGCCCTGCCGGAGGCCCGTATGCAGGGGTGCCTGCACGGGGTGGGAAGGGGCGGCGGCGGGCTGCCTGTGCTCTCTGAGCCGGGGCGGCGGTGGGGGGGGCTTGCGGGGGGTGGCTGGGGGCGGCAGGCCGGCCCTGCCGGAGGCCCGTATGCAGGGGTGCCTGCACAGGGTGGGTGGGCCGGCGGCGGGCTGCCTGTGCTCTCTCAGCCGGGGCGGCGGTGGGGGGGCTTGCGGGGGGTGGCTGGGGTCGGCAGGCCGGCCCTGCCGGAGGCCCGTATGCAGGGGTGCCTGCACGGGGTGGGAAGGGCCGGCGGCGGGCTGCCTGTGCTCTCTCAGCCGGGGCGGCGGTGGGGGGGCCTGTGGCGGGTGGCTGGGGGCGGCAGGCCGGCCCTGCCGGAGGCCCGTATGCAGGGGTGCCTGCACGGGGTGGGAAGGGCCGGCGGCGGGCTGCCTGTGCTGTTTCAGTCGGGGCGGCGGTGGGGGGGCTTGCGGGGGGTGGCTGGGGTCGGCAGGCCGGCCCTGCCGGAGGCCCGTATGCAGGGGTGCCTGCACGGGGTGGGTGGGCCTGCGGCGGGCTGCCTGTGCTCTCTGAGCCGGGGCGGCGGTGGGGGGGGCTTGCGGGGGGTGGCTGGGGGCGGCAGGCCGGCCCTGCCGGAGGCCCGTATGCAGGGGTGCCTGCACGGGGTGGGAAGGGGCGGCGGCGGGGTGCCTGTGCTCTCTGAGCCGGGGCGGCGGTGGGGGGGCTTGCGGGGGGTGGCTGGGGGCGGCAGGCCGGCCCTGCCGGAGGCCCGTATGCAGGGGTGCCTGCACGGGGTGGGAAGGGCCGGCGGCGGGCTGCCTGTGCTCTCTCAGCCGGGGCGGCGGTGGGGGGGCCTGTGGCGGGTGGCTGGGGGCGGCAGGCCGGCCCTGCCGGAGGCCCGTATGCAGGGGTGCCTGCACGGGGTGGGAAGGGCCGGCGGCGGGCTGCCTGTGCTCTCTCAGCCGGGGCGGCGGTGGGGGGGGTTGCGGGGGGTGGCTGGGGTCGGCAGGCCGGCCCTGCCGGAGGCCCGTATGCAGGGGTGCCTGCACGGGGTGGGAAGGGCCGGCGGCGGGCTGCCTGTGCTCTCTCAGCCGGGGCGGCGGTGGGGGGGCTTGCGGGGGGTGGCTGGGGTCGGCAGGCCGGCCCTGCCGGAGGCCCGTATGCAGGGGTGCCTGCACGGGGTGGGTGGGCCTGCGGCGGGCTGCCTGTGCTCTCTGAGCCGGGGCGGCGGTGGGGGGGGCTTGCGGGGGGTGGCTGGGGGCGGCAGGCCGGCCCTGCCGGAGGCCCGTATGCAGGGGTGCCTGCACGGGGTGGGAAGGGGCGGCGGCGGGGTGCCTGTGCTCTCTCAGCCGGGGCGGCGGTGGGGGGGCTTGCGGGGGGTGGCTTGGGGCGGCAGGCCGGTCCTGCCGGAGGCCCGTATGCAGGGGTGCCTGCACAGGGTGGGTGGGCCGGCGGCGGGCTGCCTGTGCTCTCTCAGCCGGGGCGGCGGTGGGGGGGCTTGCGGGGGGTGGCTGGGGGCGGCAGGCCGGCCCTGCCGGAGGCCCGTATGCAGGGGTGCCTGCACGGGGTGGGAAGGGGCGGCGGCGGGCTGCCTGTGCTCTCTGAGCCGGGGCGGCGGTGGGGGGGGCTTGCGGGGGGTGGCTGGGGGCGGCAGGCCGGCCCTGCCGGAGGCCCGTATGCAGGGGTGCCTGCACAGGGTGGGTGGGCCGGCGGCGGGCTGCCTGTGCTCTCTCAGCCGGGGCGGCGGTGGGGGGGCTTGCGGGGGGTGGCTGGGGTCGGCAGGCCGGCCCTGCCGGAGGCCCGTATGCAGGGGTGCCTGCACGGGGTGGGAAGGGGCGGCGGCGGGCTGCCTGTGCTCTCTCAGCCGGGGCGGCGGTGGGGGGGCCTGTGGCGGGTGGCTGGGGGCGGCAGGCCGGCCCTGCCGGAGGCCCGTATGCAGGGGTGCCTGCACGGGGTGGGAAGGGCCGGCGGCGGGCTGCCTGTGCTGTTTCAGTCGGGGCGGCGGTGGGGGGGCTTGCGGGGGGTGGCTGGGGTCGGCAGGCCGGCCCTGCCGGAGGCCCGTATGCAGGGGTGCCTGCACGGGGTGGGTGGGCCTGCGGCGGGCTGCCTGTGCTCTCTGAGCCGGGGCGGCGGTGGGGGGGGCTTGCGGGGGGTGGCTGGGGGCGGCAGGCCGGCCCTGCCGGAGGCCCGTATGCAGGGGTGCCTGCACGGGGTGGGAAGGGGCGGCGGCGGGGTGCCTGTGCTCTCTGAGCCGGGGCGGCGGTGGGGGGGCTTGCGGGGGGTGGCTGGGGGCGGCAGGCCGGCCCTGCCGGAGGCCCGTATGCAGGGGTGCCTGCACGGGGTGGGAAGGGCCGGCGGCGGGCTGCCTGTGCTCTCTCAGCCGGGGCGGCGGTGGGGGGGCCTGTGGCGGGTGGCTGGGGGCGGCAGGCCGGCCCTGCCGGAGGCCCGTATGCAGGGGTGCCTGCACGGGGTGGGAAGGGCCGGCGGCGGGCTGCCTGTGCTCTCTCAGCCGGGGCGGCGGTGGGGGGGGTTGCGGGGGGTGGCTGGGGTCGGCAGGCCGGCCCTGCCGGAGGCCCGTATGCAGGGGTGCCTGCACGGGGTGGGAAGGGCCGGCGGCGGGCTGCCTGTGCTCTCTCAGCCGGGGCGGCGGTGGGGGGGCTTGCGGGGGGTGGCTGGGGTCGGCAGGCCGGCCCTGCCGGAGGCCCGTATGCAGGGGTGCCTGCACGGGGTGGGTGGGCCTGCGGCGGGCTGCCTGTGCTCTCTGAGCCGGGGCGGCGGTGGGGGGGGCTTGCGGGGGGTGGCTGGGGGCGGCAGGCCGGCCCTGCCGGAGGCCCGTATGCAGGGGTGCCTGCACGGGGTGGGAAGGGGCGGCGGCGGGGTGCCTGTGCTCTCTCAGCCGGGGCGGCGGTGGGGGGGCTTGCGGGGGGTGGCTGGGGGCGGCAGGCCGGCCCTGCCGGAGGCCCGTATGCAGGGGTGCCTGCACGGGGTGGGAAGGGGCGGCGGCGGGCTGCCTGTGCTCTCTCAGCCGGGGCGGCGGTGGGGGGGCTTGCGGGGGGTGGCTGGGGGCGGCAGGCCGGCCCTGCCGGAGGCCCGTATGCAGGGGTGCCTGCACGGGGTGGGAAGGGGCGGCGGCGGGTTGCCTGTGCTCTCTCAGCCGGGGCGGCGGTGGGGGGGCTTGCGGGGGGTGGCTGGGGGCGGCAGGCCGGTCCTGCCGGAGGCCCGTATGCAGGGGTGCCTGCACAGGGTGGGTGGGCCGGCGGCGGGCTGCCTGTGCTCTCTGAGCCGGGGCGGCGGTGGGGGGGCTTGCGGGGGGTGGCTGGGGGCGGCAGGCCGGCCCTGCCGGAGGCCCGTATGCAGGGGTGCCTGCACGGGGTGGGAAGGGGCGGCGGCGGGGTTCCTGTGCTCTCTGAGCCGGGGCGGCGGTGGGGGGGCTTGCGGGGGGTGGCTGGGGGCGGCAGGCCGGCCCTGCCGGAGGCCCGTATGCAGGGGTGCCTGCACGGGGTGGGTGGGCCTGCGGCGGGCTGCCTGTGCTCTCTGAGTCGGGGCGGCGGTGGGGGGGGCTTGCGGGGGGTGGCTGGGGGCGGCAGGCCGGCCG
>NW_027448878.1:0-33175 GCF_030867145.1 Opisthocomus hoazin
CAGAGGAAGGGAAAAGGGAGGAAAAGGGAGAGAGACTTACAAACTGAATATAGAAAGTTTTACTAATTAGAATAATACTACTAATAATATTAATAATAAGAGAAATAATGCAGAATATACAAAACTGATACTGAGTTTCCTGGACTTGTGTGCCAGGGCGCTGCCGGGCAGCACTAGGAAGTCCCGGACTGGTGTCGGCAGTAGATAGGAACTGGACTCAGCAATGCACGGATCTGGATCTGGATCAGGATCGCAGGCAGGACAACGAGCAGGGTCCTCTCCAGAAGCTGGCCAGGGATGAAGAGTGAGACCCTGGTGATCGCCCTGCTTTAGACTGAGTGTGACGTGCATGGCATGGAATACCGTGTGGGTCAATGTTGGGTTACCTGTTCTGTCCACCCCTCCCTGCAAGTGCGACCCTTTATGACTGCTCACTTGCGGGACCTAAGATATCTATTGGTGACCTTGGCTGCTATAGTAACAATTGCAAACAGGGGCCTTTTTCTGTATTCTTATCCTGCCCTTAGCTCAGTATAACTAATCATTGGGTGTTACCAGCTTTGGAGCGGACACTGCCTGTAAAATATGCAGCCAACTTCAGAAAAATGCAGTTACTTAGAAGAACTTAGCTTTAAGGAAGATTCGCTAAAAGAGAATTGGTTCTGTTTTAACCCAAACCAGGACAATTATGGGTGTGGATTCTGTATTGCATAACACAAGGTTCACAGCGTGAATACACTGCTGTTTTCCACGTTTTGAGAATCCGGAGTTAGCTTTATTTGGTTAGCTCACAGCCTTCTCAAAGATAAAGGTAACTCGATTTAAACTGTAAATGTAATATGTCTGAGGCTTTTTCTTCTTTCAAGTAGTAAGAAATACTGGTTAGAGAGGAGAGAACATCATGCCATTCAGTAATCAGGTTTTTTACAGAAACATTGAAGTTTCATGGAGTTTTAAGTTACAGTACTACAAGATACTGGAAATTCTTTTTCAGCATCGTCATTGTCAAAAAAGGGGGCACTGCTAGGAGCCTTGATGCTGCAGGAAAGGAAAGGGGTACAGACTGCAACAGCTGTTTGTAGGTTTGTTGCAGCAGGTTTGAGTGTGGTTTGGCTTGGTGTTGGAGGGTACTTGTGTTGTGGGGTACTTTGCAGTTACTGACTGCTAGGTTGAGGCCAGTGAGGGACGATGAATATGCACTACCTCCTCGCATAGTTATTGAAATGTGTACAAATCTATATTTTGAAACTTGGGAACCGTGCTTTCATGTCCCTGCAGCTTGCAGTTAACGTAGTGTGCCTTCCCTCGTCTGGTACATTTTCGTACCAGGAAGATCACTGAAACCCCGGTTCTGATTTCAGCAGCTGGATGACCCCAACACCATTTGCAAAAATAACCCCCAACTGCATAGAGATCATGGGAGTACCATTGATGAAGGCTGAGTAACTTTAATAGTAAGGGCTCACAAGCTTTTGTTTCCTTTCCTGCAGATGCATGCACTTTCTCAATTACCTTTAACATTCATGTGCTGTGTATACAGGCTTGTTAGCAGAAGTGTGGTGTGCATCTTGCCAGATACGTGAGTTAAAATACTGCCTGTATCATGCCCAACACATTTGTAACATCTACACACATGACTTGAGGACTGGGTCTTGCTAGACAGACAGATACATTGTACTCTGTCATTTCACCCCTATTTTTAGTTTTGAAAGCCAGCTAAGAATATTCTGCGTTAGGCTTGACGTCCCTGTGTGCAGGTGTTCAAGGAGGGTGTGTGTATGTGGGATAAGGTTCAAGGGGACGCTGTGCATCCTCCCAAGGCTCTGCAGTCTGCACTCTCAGCTCTTTCTGACTTAGAGCTCAGAGCTCAGATTTACATCTTTGTATGCATCTTCCATCAGCCCATCTAATACATAACACATAACCTAGCTTATTTCATTCTTTGAAGATTTCACCTCAGAAGAGATCTTCTGGCCATGAAATTATGATTTATGACTAGCATGCTTTATCTTGGGGAAATTGTGGAAGCAGTAGAGAAAATCAGTAGATGATAGAAATTATCCAAATAGATAAACTGCACAAAGCGTAGTGATTTAAGTAGCTATCAATATGTAGTGTCCCCAGAACTTACTGCAACCTGCTTCTCTGAAAAATGGAAAAGGGATGTAGAAATGACAGCTGTGTGTGACTTAGTTTGACTCTTAGTAGCATTGAAAGCATTTCTGCTGAGAGGTGGCAAGGCAGTGTTAGCTGAGGGTTTTGTCCAAACTGGTTTGAAATGGTTATTCTATAACCTAGGTGATGCTAAAGCTTATATATCTCTTTCTCTGGATAAAGAGTAACATAAATTGATTCTTGCATGCTTGATGGCAGAGCTTGGGATACGTCTGTTGTCAGCAGCTTTGCAACTACAGAATTACCACTTCAGACCCAAAACAGAAGAGGAGTTTGGTGGAATCCAGCTCCCCCTTTTGGTCCTTTCATTTTATTCTTTTCCACGGTTGCAGATTGTGTTGGGCAGAGAAGGAACTCTGAAAAGCGGAGGGTAGTCCTTTGAATATGTGCACTTCTCTCTTATGCTCAGGGGGTGATCAGGTTAGCGCATGACGATAATTCACTGTCTTCTCCAAATTTCTGAAAATCTAAGCCGCGGGCTTTTTTTTTTTTTTCTGTTTTATTGGTATATGTATTGGTGTTGTGAATCTGAGTTGCAAGTTTTATACAAATGCTCACAGTTAACGATTTTTTAGAAATAGTCTTCTGAAATTATTTTATTTCCGGAAGTGTTTTCTCACTCTCCTTACTTTGTGAATAGCTGACAAAACTTGAAAAACAGCAACAAAGAAAAGAGAAGACCAGAACCAAGGTACCCTCTGAATCAAGTAGAGAAAGAAATGCCCCCCGTAACAAGGATGACCCCAGCGCAAGCAGTGGAGCAGAAGGAGACGTGTCTTCAGAAAGAGAGCCTTAGCTCATCCAAAGCAGGCCTCAGGTTTGGCTCTTCCACTCCTCTGTAAAGCTGTGTCCTCCTGCCTGACAGTCTCTAACCCTGGGTGCTTTACTGAAGCAGCACGTGCAGAGAGTTGCATTAGAAGTGCTGAAAGGTGAAATTGTGATAATCTTGCTTCTCTCTGCAGCCAGCACACCAGAATGCAGAAGTGAGTGAAAGCCTCCTCCCAGCTGTGTGCTTGGCTGGAGGTGTGTATCTGAGAGTCTGGCCCTGCCACAACTGTTACCAGATTGACTCAGGAATTCTATAATTTTGGTGCTATAATGCAGCAATCCTGTAACTCAGAACTCTGCTTTGTATTCTTCAGAGTGGAGATACATGGTTGTGTTTCTCTCCCTGACTTTAGCTAGCAGGCTGGTCACTCTGGAACAGCCCCCACCATTTGTAGTACCCCAATAACACATAGTCCCCAGCAATGGAAGTGCAAAACATTTTAGAGGTTGGAGACAGGCCAGAACTGCAACTTCCTATCGTGGTTCCTGCCCGGTTCCTCCTCGGTTTGTTCTTTCCTAGGATGACTTGGTAACAGGCTGTTTCATATACTTTCACCATCTAATGAGAACATTAGGCCAGGCATTAAGAGCGAGACTTGCTGCTTGAATCCAATGTGAGAACAGGGATTTCCTCTCCCTTCAGGCACTTGATCTGCAGGACATGCCTGAACTTGAGTGAATGGAATGAAGAGCATCTGAATATAGACCTGAATCATTTTTCTGGGGTTATCTGCATATGTATTTATCATAGTCTTTCCGTCAGTTTTAAGTCTTCAGGACACAGATTTCCCTGCCTTCCTTCCTCCCGCAAAAAAGCTACATTGCTGACTTTGAACTTTCAAACGTGTGGAAGCTCTCAAGAAAGTGCTATTTCCCTCATCTGCACACTGAAGCCCTGAGCTGGCTGTGCAGGTTAATTATTAACAGCTTTGCAAAGTTAAGGTCTAACCTGTCTCTTGTTTTCTGATCCCTAGCGTTCAGTCTGGCTTGTGATTTATACAATTCAATATCACAATTGCTCAGAAAGTTGCCTTTTTTAAATTTTTTTAACCCATGAATTTCCCTGGTGGTGAAACATTGGGGGATGATTTCTGTTTTATAGAAGTTCATATTATCTGTGTGGCACTAATATGAAGGAATTTGTATAAGGCATTGAATAGATTTCTGGAAATATGATAATTTGTTTTCAATTGACTTGGAAAAGGGATCAAAGAAACTTTAAAGTCCACAGGCTTTTCCCTGGCCTCACAGAGAGAAGCTTCAAGACTGGTGTCTGATGAACAGTTCTGTTCATTAATTGGGTTGCAGTCAAAAGCTGAGTGTCATATAATACAACAGCTGGAAGCACGCGAGTTCTGCTCTCTTAGGCTTTATGCTCGGTGCACCTTCCTGTTTTAATATTAGAGATGAGTAGGAGAAGGAGAAACGATTGGGAAGAAGAATGTGTTCTTAGAAAATAAAGTGAGGATGTGCTGTTTCTCAGCCACTGTTGGCGTTGCTGCTATGCTACAGGATCACAAGGTTTCCCCTGCTGTTGGTGGGTTGTGTGTTGAAATAAGAACATTTTAGAGAGCAGGAGTTTGCAGGCCGCCTAGAGTGCTTTGGTCAGTCTGACCTTTCCAGTAGCATTTGAAATTATAGGGAGCTGAGCATTTCTAAAAAGTGATATACTGATAGCCTAGCATTAATTTTCATGCTGTGACAATAAGTAAAGATGCTTTTCTCTACGGGATTTGAAGGAATCATACTCTATTTCTACTCTACTTATAGTAACGTTCCTGGTTTTTTGCCTTCCACAGTTTCTTGTACATAATCTACACCGGATTCTTCAAGAGCGACCCGACAGACATTCACCTCAGAACCGCTCTTCGACGACTTTGGAAAAGAAAGGAAAATGGGAAAACAGAACTAAGACATTAGAGATGTGTATCATTCTGTATTGAAACAACCAAAGCCACGCTATCAGATTCAGTTGTTAGTGTGTAGTACCAGTAGTTCAAAGGACTTGTAACATTTTTGTGTATGTGTTTTCACGACTGGAGAGTAAAGGGTGACTGTAGGCAGATTGTAGCAGAGCATTCACTTTCAGTACAGAAGCTCCATTTCAAAGATAAATCAGGGTTTTTCCTTAAACTTACACTTGAATTCTAAAAATTATCGAAGCAGGCTTGTATTTTGATTCTCACTCTATGGTGTCATGTGCTACCTGTTTCCATGGCAGCGTGTAGACCTGTGTATATTTTGTTATATTGTTCAGCTGCTACGTAACAGCAAGTTAGGCAGTCCCGTCTTTCTGCATGGATCAAGTTATTAAAAGGAAAGATCAGCCGCAAGTTGTTTATCATGTGGAACACATCTGTCTTGTAAACTTTTTTAAAAACAGAAAAGACTTTATTAAACAAAAGATGCTAGCTGAGTGCCTGTTGGTGTTTATGTATCGCGTTCCCTAAGATACAGCGATGTGTTCAGCAAGAAGTGGTCCAGAGCAAAAGCGACAAGCCAAGAAACACCTAGTCATGTAACTCAGCCACCTCTCCCTTGGAAGTTTGGAAGTCGGGTTGCTGTCCTGAAATCTTTGCTCTTTCCAGCTCAGCAGAGTCCTCTAGGTACTTTATGGTGGCTATCAGAATGCTGCAGCAGCTGCTCCACATGCTGCATCACGTGCCTGCTGACATTTCTGTCAGACCCATCAGAGGCAGAACAGCATTTGGAGGCTGTCAGCAGACAACAAGAACTGAGAAGCAGCTGCAGAACTGCTGTCCTGTGGGTGTTAAAGCCAAGGCAGTTTCGGGGGAAACTGAAGACTGCATATCCTTACACCTCTGAGCTCTTTCAGAGGTGGTGGTGGTACCTTTCATACCGGCTGTTGCCCAGGCCTGCCTTGCCCTTATGGTCTTGGCCAGCCATCTGCCAAGGCAACTGTCAGAGCCACGATGATTACTGCACCACTGTCCTTACCCGAGTGTAGAGCTAACTGACTGTCGATAGCCGTTCTTAAATCAAATGTGTGTTGTATTTACAACGCTGCAGAGGGTGCAACCACTGCAGGGTTTTTTGTTAAACTTTTCTCTTATATACTGCTTGTTTCGTAAAGTATCGGTCAAGCCAAGACAGGAGAGGTTCAGAACTGCATCCTGACGTGGCTGTTTAAAATACAGGAGGCTGAAGTAAAGATTTGGGAAGCCACATGCCTAGCATTTAAAAAAAAACCCAGTGAGTAGCCAGGATAGGCTGCAATGTTACACTTTGTCTTGCCTTGAAGAATTTCCATCATTTTTCAGATGGCCTTTACATGCAATTCAGTTTGCCTGAAGCCACAGCCTTGTCACAAGCAGGGCTTTTTCACCTCCAGGTACAGGTGTTGTGTCTTGTCCCTTCGGACTCTCCCTCACCTGGGACTGCAGCCTGATAGGCTGATGTCAGATGAGTTAGTCAATTAGCTTAATTGGCTGCACAGGGCAAATTCAGTCAGGAAGATGAGTGCCTGCCTCTCAGGTGTTGATGGGGCTGTTGACCAACCAGCCCTCAGACCTATCTCCTGTAGCTTAAGTGTCCTGCTTGCTCCAGCACCTTTGAAATCTTGTCTTCTGTTTTCTGCCTTGTCCTTAAGAAGATAGGGGTCTGAAGAAAGTGCCACAGCTGCTTTGCACCCTGAAAGGTAAGCTGGTAGAACCTAAACTATGGAGAATAGAAGTATTGTAAATACGTCTCAGGGGAGGCAAGAGGTGATACTCCAGCTGTGTTTCAGGAGGGAGAAATGGTGAAGAAGTGGCTGTTGGCTAGAGACAGGGAGGACCTGATGCTTGGCTCCCTGCTCGACCACGCTTTCTCTGAGTGACCAGACTATGCGGTCTTCTTGAGTCTCCTCTAATCAGTATTATTTTCCTGTTTTCTGTGGGAGATGTGGGGATAAGCTCACCGCAAACTGGGATGTGGTCATGGTCTGCGGTGGTGGAGGCCTGGGGACTGGAAATACCCAGGAGAGCTGTGTGTTTCAGGCAGATGCCCCATGTTGTCCTGTGCCCAGCATGTTTTCATGCACCAGGGCTTGTTTCAGGACTCAAGAAAAACCCAGCCAGCCAAGCCCACTTTGTTAAAAGTGCTGTTGTTGCCCTATTCTAACTGGCAGCAAAACTTGGGAAAGGTCACTTTTCCAAGTACAGTTACGTGGCTTGGAAACTCGGTATCTGTCCCACGGCTGCTCCTGCTTGTGGCGCGTTGTAAGGAAAAACCAGGAGACTTGAATTCCCGAATTTTTTCTTTTGCCTGGTATTGCTTAGGCTTGGTTGATTTCTAGCACCTTGGTGAGCTTTTGTTGTCTGTTTGTGAAATAGATGAGGTTTTTAGTTGGAAGGACAGTTACTTATTTTTTCCTAAATGCTGAAAATGACTCTATTTAACAAAAAGGCAGATTTAATTGACTGCAATAACCAGAAAATACAATAATTGTAACAGCAAAAAACTGTTCTGTAGGCATTTTGTAAACAACTCCATTCAGGTAATGTTTACAAAATGTTACGAATCTATGGACTATGTTGCTTTGAAAAGTAGGATTTTAAGAATGGAACTGTCAGAATAAGCAGTGCTCCTACGAAGCTATGTGGGAAAACGGATTATTTTAATTTGGTGTGTAAATACAAATGAATTAAAGGCAAAATGACTTACAGCTATTGATGTAAATACTCAACGGATAAGCTCAGTTTCCAATTGTAGAAGCTAGTACAGACAATGAGATAAAAATGGTCTGATTTACAGAGATGCTCATTCCTTGAGAATCCTTGTCTGAACACATTGGCAGTAGCTTCCTCTCTCTGTTCCAATCTGGTGGCCGTGTGATGATGGGTTTCAGTCTCAAAATCATTTACTTCCCTTTGCTAAAATACACCTTCCTATGGTCCTTCCACAGGACCAGGGGAGTTTCAATCCGTTGCAAACCATGCTTCGACAGCGTGCCAAAAATGGAAGTCTAACGCTGCTGGAGAGTGGTGCAGGGGAAAACACTCGGGTGGGTTTAGGGGCTCACAATTAAAGCGGATCTGCAATCCTGCCAGTGATCACAGTGCTATTGATTGCCCCGAGGGAGCCGGAGTCTGCAGAACAGCAAGGGGAGCAGAAGTTCCTCTTCATGGCGCGGTACGGAAAACCACGGGGCTCTAAGAAAGAGGGGAACCTGCTCTGCCGGCAGCCTGGCTGTTCCCGTTTGCCACCAGCACCCTTGCTTTGGCTGATGGAGATCCCACCTCGCAGCACTCGCCCAGCAAAGGGGAGCCGGACCTCCCAGAGCAGGCTTTCAGCTGGTGCGAGGTGTCTGCTCTTCCCTGGCTGCCCGTCCATGCTGAGCATTTCCACGCTGTACTTGGAAATGCCCATTTTCGCTTGATTTTGTGCTTGTGTGGTTAGAAATGCTTAGCTGTCAACTCAGCTGCAAGTAACTACGGACTCTGCAGGCAACGAAGGCTTGGTGACAATTAGAAAAGAGCCTCCTAAATTTGTTGCGCGTGTCTGGTTCTCGGTGAAAGTGAGATGGCAGACGCGTGGCAGGAAATATAATGAAAATACAAACTAGCTGTCAGAAATCCTGAGGCTGGTCACCTTTCCGTACTCTGCACTACCCATTCATTTCCACACCAACCTCAATTTTATTGCAAGTAACGCTATTCCTGATGCTGTAAAGGGGAGAGCACCCTATCTCCTCCCCAGTAGGGGTTTGCTAGGCTAAATAAACCACGTCCTAATCCTTGCTATGAAAACTGGTCTCCTGTTCACCCGGGCATAAATAGCTCAAAGCTGAACTCTCTTGGAGGGATGAGGAGTCAGGCTGAAGCTCAAGGTGTTGATGATAATGGTTCCTGAGAATGGACTGTGGGAATGCTGAGCTGCAGCTGACCTTGGATTCCTACACTCGGCATGGAAGGGCTGATGCAGCAGGTATAAACCCAGCCAAAATGACCCTTGCGATCTGTTGGCATGGGGTATTTTAGGAAGCCACAGATGCAAATGGGACTGGGATCAGAGCAGCATAGCCTTGGTGGATCAGAGATACCAGGGCACAGCCCGCAGCCTAGTCTCTGCTTTCGCTGGCTTGGATGGATGGGAGGGCAGGACACTTCCGTGTGTGCTATGGTCCTCCCACGCAGGCTTGTGCGTTCACCACAGCCCCGTGAATCACAGAATGTTCGGGGTTGGAAGGGACCTCTGTGGGTCATCTAGTCCAAACCCCCTGCCAGAGCAAGGTCACCTAGAGCAGGGTGTGCTGCCGGACACCTGAGTTTTGGTGTGGGTTCAGTAACTTGACGTTATTTGTGCCTGTGCACCCCCGTTAGCTCACATTCCTGTCGATGCTCTGTGCTTGTGGTGCCCATCGCAGGGAGCTTTGCCAGGCCCGCCAATGCTGAGGTCCCCTGCTCTTCCTCGTAATCTTCCAGGTTTTATCATGTGCCGTCCAAACAAATCACTCCCAGTGTTTCAGCAGAGGCAGATGCAACTTCAGCGCAGCAGGGACAGCTTCGGTGTTTAGAGTCAGGACAACGTCAGTGGAGCCGCAGGATTTCGAGAGAAGGAGACAGCGGATCGGTGGGCGAGACAGGAGTGACTTGGGTGCCGTGAGCAAGTCAGCGGCGCCTGCTCTTCTCCCCTGAATGTCCCTGCTCTGGGTTTTCGGGGGAAGAAATCAGGAAAGAGGAATGCCTCTGTCAGGCTGGCTCTTCACAATTCTCCAAAGGCTTTTGATCTCTGAGTGCTCTCCATGTGTATTAGCATTAACCTACTCACCTTTGTTAAAGGAATGCTTACACAGGCCAGGCTGGACCAGAGCCCAGTCCTGGGGTTGCATTGCCAGGAGACTTTAAAAAAGGAAAAATCGTGTGCTCAGTTTTTTCGGGGCTGCGGCGCGTCTCTGTGCCGGACACCCAGCACTACGAGCCGGGGGTGCTGGCTGTGGGAGCTGCTGCACCGGGGCTCTGGAAGTGATGCAGACGGATGGTCACGGCTGTTGTCGCAGCATTTACCCTTACACCAGAGAAGTGTCTTGGTGGATTTGCTTGTAGAAACACTCTGAGGATGAATCAGGAGGTTACAGGAGGCCCTGCCAGGAAATGTGGTAATGTGAAAATTAGCGGACACATGAAAAAGTAAATCTGAGATTGGTGTTTGTGACAAGTTTTGTGAATAGTGTCAGAGTTGCACATAAACCCTGATACTGCGGAAGCCTCTGAGACTGCTGAATTGCAAGTGTCTTCTTTCGTGGTGTGGGATGTGTTGTTGAGAATCACACAAAAATACACTGCAAATGCCCTTATAAAATACGTATTGAATAAATGCACTGTAGTGTTACTGAAGGCACTGATGTGCCAAGTGAATAATTTTTCAATACATTAAACTATTTTATTTTTCCATGAATTTGTTTCAAAGAGCTCCTCTGATTTAACAAATACTTTAATACTTGCAGTCAACAGTATCTGAATGTTTTTGTTCTCCCTATGTTTAGCATCATACCCACCGTGTTTTATAGTTGCCCCATTTATTGCGTTGACAACAAAATATTCTGATCGATATAATGAATATAACGCTGCTGTACGGGGAGCGTGTCTCAGTCGCGATTAAGCAGAGGAGATTTACTCTTTGGATAAGAGAGGGCTTTGCTATCTGTGCCTGTTTAGCTTTTTTCCCCTCTTCTGTTTAGGTTAACTGGGGGGATGTTAACCAGTGCCAGCTGAGGCATGATGGGGAACTGTTTTTTTCCTGTTAAGAACTGAAGTTCACATCATATATGGGTGGTCGAGAAGCTTGTGCCTCGAGGGAGCGAATACAGATCTTTTTGTTAATCCTTCTGCACTAACACAAATGTGTGCAAAAGATTGAAGTACTTGGGGGAAAATAGTTCGTATGGTAGGTGTTAATATGTCCAGGCTGAGCCTGTCAAAGAATTCCATGGCAGCTCTTCGAAAACTTTGAGTCTATGGGCTTGCAGTAATAGAAACGCCAAATCTTTGTTCGGACGGGTTAAGGCATGAGGCCGCTGGTGGAGCAGAACGCGTGTAGGTTTGCTGGTTCAAGCCCCTTGTCCTGTGTGCCACCAGGTGTCAGCAGAACCTAAGAAACCGAACTCCAGCGCAGTGGCTTCGGGACGTTTTTTTTCTTCCCTAAAGGAAAATGCCCCTTTTGGTGAGAATTGAGGTAGCTGCTTTCATTAGAGTGCATGTATTTCCCCAGGAGTGGGATCTGTATGCTGCTCCAGATAGTTGCTCTGTTCGAAAACTGCGGAATATATCCATATTTTGTGTATTCACAAGAGGACCAGCATTAGGTGTGTGCAAACTCCTCAGCCTTGCAGGGAGCCGCAGGGGGAAGGAGCAGCAACTGGGCTAGAGGCACCCAGTGCCACCCGTTACCGCAGCGTCCGTCGCCGTGGTGCTGGCACTGGTGCTTGCTCTGCTGCCTGTGTGGAAGCCTTCGACTGTGGGGTGTCTTGGGTTGAAAGCATTCGTTGAGAGAGGTGGCAGTGATTTCGGCACCACCAGTGTAGATGGCACGGGTTTCAAGGCAGAAGATCTTTTCCCCGAGACAACACCAAGGCTGACAGATGCTGTAACCACTCCTTCTGACTGACAAATAACCTGCCTGTGAAAACAGGAGCATGCCTTTTGAATAAAACCAGAATAAGATTGTACTCAGATTGTACACACACGTACAAGTTCTCTGTTAGGGGAGGAGGTTTGCTCCAGGCAATCTTCTCTGGACATTGTATTTTCCCACTGCTTGTGCAGATACATTGCAATTTAAATTAGACGACGAATATGTCTTTCACTGCTGCTTGAGCGTTTGTTTGTTTGAGATGCCCTCGCTACTCAGAAGCCAGACAGTGTTTGTTGTACAAAGGATTTTATTTGTATGTACAGAGAAATAAAAGGCTCCTGACAGCTGCAAATCCGTTTTCTTTAAGTGCTTTTTGTTGTTTCAGCTGGGTTAGGAGGAAATGAGGTAGGAATGTAAAGAGCAAACACATTTGTTGTTAATCCTAAAAGACATTCACATTTTAAAAGTTATCGTTTCAGGATAATGCTTCAAAAGAGCAGTTAGACAGAATGTTTCTCTCTATGGAGGGCTGATTGCTGTGTTCTTT
The DNA here is from genome assembly GCF_030867145.1 of Opisthocomus hoazin. Taxonomy (NCBI): domain Eukaryota; kingdom Metazoa; phylum Chordata; class Aves; order Opisthocomiformes; family Opisthocomidae; genus Opisthocomus; species Opisthocomus hoazin. The sequence goes on from NW_027448878.1 coordinate 12,125, forward strand.
GGGATGTTTTGTCATGGCCTCGTAACGTGTGGGTTTGCTATTCCTGAAGCAGGCACAAGGAGCAGTCAAGTGGGTAACATTCTCCAGCTTGTTTTAGAGCAGTGGAGCAGTATGTGGAATGACCTCATGAAGACCAGCCCAGCTGAGGAACTCCTGGCCAGTGCAGAAAACTTCAAAGAAGTTGATGAATGTTCTTAAAAATGCAACCTGAACACAAAAACCCAAACCTGCTAAAATCGTTGCTGATATGCTAATGCATAGCGAGGACTCCGTGAAAGGGGAGGGAGGCTGGAGCAATGGGGATGTTTATTATTTCTTATTGGTTAAAAATAATAACAATGAAAAGTTTAAGTTTTAGGGAATTTGTTGGAATGTAGCCAGTGGGCTTGATAAGTTTCGGTGTCCTCTGCAACCATCAAATTGTTTTTTGCCTGCTGCAAAACTGCCTCCATGTTTCAGGGGGGAAGAGGGAGATGAGAAAGACACTTCAATTTTCTGTTAGTTTAAAATAGGTGTATTTTTAACAGGTCTAACTAAACACTTTATGACTAGATTTCCATTTCCCCACCCCTGTTCTGGGGAAATCCATGTTGCTCCGCTGTAAAAACTGATTAGAAATATTACTGATGGTAGGAGGAATTGCGTATTTTCCATTATGCTCCTTTGTTAAAAGTCTATTGAGCTGTCCAAAATGTTCCTACAAACAGTTATGGTGAAATATAATGCCTTATTGATTAAAAATCCATAAAGAAAAATAATCAGATTATATATCTCCAGACTAATGTCATCTGCCAAAGAGAAACTGTCATTGGCAAGTTCATGGAGCATGTAGATGTATGCTGAGAAGAAAGCCATCTTGAAGAGCAGCACAGTGCATTTTTGGAAGAATAAAAATGCTGACATTAGAACTGGAACTGATTATGTTGAGTGTGGTTTAGGAAAAAGGTTTCAAAATTAGCTCAGAAGTTTTGGCTACAACCTCTTAACTTCAGCTTTGAAACTTGTTTGTTGTTGTCTGTGCTGGTGTTCAGTGTGTGCTCTTTGTTCACGCGGTTTCACTTGTTTCATTACCTGTACCAGCTCTAGAAACCTTTGAAGTTCTAACATCTCAGGCCAGGAGCAGTGGTGCCAGTCTTGAGGCCAGTACCGCTGTTGGTTATCCTCCGATCTATGCTGGAAAAGGCAGCAAGATTTTGCATATCTTAGTATGAGGGCAGTCAACAAATGTTCCTACTTGAAATACTTGTAAAGATAAACACGTTTAGTTCCTGTTTTATGCCTAGTGCCTCACAGGGCAGGTCCCAGATGCATTGATTTTGAATACATTTTATCTTTCCTTTTAGCATCCCTGCTTTCCCCACGATCAAGCTGATCGGCTCCTGTTCCTCCGCAACGCCACATCAATCGTAATCCCCCGCTGCAAGGTGGACCTGTCCCACCGGGGCTCCTGCCTAAGTGCAATTTCCAGCACAGCTCGCAAAGTGGGTCTTGGGTTGCTTTTGGAAATGTTTGGAAGGATATAAAAATAACATAAAAGGCACTGTGAAGGAAGAAAAGTCGCTTACCTGTGCAGTAGTGAATCATTTTCATGCCCCAGTGGCATAATGAGGAGTAAGGGGAAGAGAAAGCAGCTGGAAACTCGAGTGGTATCCGTGAGGTTTTCCTTCGAAGGGAACCAAGCAGAGTAAAGGATGCCTCATGTGCAAAGTGAATGTTTCCAGACTAATGGCAGCGTGCTCAGTACTGCCGAGTGTAAATGCCGTAGGAGATGAATTAAATGCATTATAATGGTGTTCCCAGAAAGGCTTCTGTAAATAAGGTACAAAATGCATTGACCCATGGTCTGAAGAACTCTGAAGCGGGGTCGGTAGGTTGACCATCTGTTAGTCTTTAAATGTACATGCAGCAAGAATCTGGGGCATCAACATCTGTTTGCATCTTGCTGGAATGCCAGTTTAGTGCGATGCAATCATTTTCAGCAGCCAGTTCCCAGTAACAGTCTGTCCCTGGAGTGTAATGTTTGAGCTCTGAGGTTTGTCTGATTTATGCTGCTCTTGTGAAGCCTGTTTCATATCAAGTCCCAACCATACTTTGGATCTGTAGGCTTCCTATGGAGGCCAAAAATCTGGTGGTGGACCGGTAAATCCTCAATAATGCCAGAGGAATGAGGAAGAACATGCATATCCTGACCTTTCGTCCACGGTGTCCTGTACAGGTTCTGCAGTTGTTCCCCCGTTCAGAAAGCACAAGAGAAGCTGATGAAGACGTCATTCACGTCTTACTGGTTCTTACTTTTCTCCTTCCAGCAGATCTTGCTGGAAGATGCATATATATATATATATATATCTCCATATGTATCCCAGCCAGGGATAGTCTGGTACCTTTTTATTAAGAACAACCTTCAAGATCACTTGGCAGCTTCAGTTTGTGCTGACTGCATTAGAGATGTGCTTGTATAACAGACATGAGCAGGTCCAGCATGTTTCTGCTTCTCATGGTGTGCTGAATTCTGTTTGTTTCTGTTTTCCAGGCTGTTTTGCTCAACAGAATCCTGTCTCAAAGAGAATTTACTTCTACCCTTGATAGAGTCTCCCAAGGTGTGTTGCTCAGCACAGAGGTTCCCTGAAGTTGCACTGCTCATTTCTTGGGACCACTGGCTTCAGCTCAACCAGTCTCATCCATTTCTCATGGAGAATCTAAAAATGTACTGTATAATGTAACATAATACAATAATACTCCAAGAGATTTTGACCTAGACTGATGTTCTCACCTATAAAACTACTGTTTACAGAAATTCTGAATAGCCTTCTCTATTACAAAGTGGAATATTTGGAACAGATTTAGGCCCTGTTACTTTTCTCTGTACTAGATTCATTTATTGGAGAGCCCACAGGATCAGTTTTACTTGCTCCTTCACTTCAACTTTGTGTCCCTGAGGGGTGCAGTTCACACCACAGTTTGCAACATATTGTTTTATTTTGTGATCATTCTGCTTGTCGCTGATTGAAACCCTAGCAATGCTCAGGCGGGCTGCCCACTTCTGACTCTGCATTGCGAGCTGTGCTGGTCTCTTTCCTTCCCAATTCAACAAGAGGAATTAAAGGGAGAGATTGAAAACCACTGAGGAAACAGTCATGCTTTTCATTTAAAAATGTGTATATTTTGCATGTTGACTTTCCACGACAGTTGCGTGGGCCCTTAGGAGACTATGCCCTGTGGTGGTGGACCATGGCTACTGGACCAAACTGGCCATCGGGACCCAGTGCTGTGCCAGGACAATACAAGGCTTTGGGCACAGAGCTTAGTCACGTTTGCCTACCGGTGCCTCTTCAGGCATCTCAGTAAGGCTCGAATTAGATTCATGGGCTGAGGGTTATGATGTTTTCGTGTGATGAATGATACCTTTAATCTTTACTGGTCTCTCTGGGAAAGCCTGCAGTGTCTAGGACAGGCCTTATCAGACGCGTCGGATCCCTCAGCTCTAAGGTCTTGCCTTTTTAATCTCTCCTAGTAGGTCCATGAGAGTTTGAATGGCTGCAGGAGTGGGGAGTCTGTCACCGCCCACAATTGTTAATATTCCTTGCATTACACAAGGCACACGTTTTGACAAACCTCCTTGTAAAATGATGTAGTTTTTCTTTCTTTTCATTTTTGTTGCCTGTTAATTGGTCCTTGGATTTACAAGTGTTTGGCAGAGGCTTGCATTAGTGAGCATGTGAGTGAGCAGCTTTGCTAGAACACCTGCAGGAGCTCCAGTTATCAGGAGGAGATGCTTCTGGAAGCAAAACAGAAGAAGGAGAAATGTTACATCGGGAGTAATTAACTTCAGATAATTTCTGGATGGTTATGCATACGCTTGTATTTTTTTTCTAATTCTTTTCTGTTCTTCACGCAGTGAAACCTAAGCCTTCCTTGGTACCTGTCCTAGTGACTTCTTGGAGTTCCAAGACTTCTTCCATGCAAATGTTTCTTAACTTCCCTCACAGACTACTTTTGGTGAATTCCTTGCTGCCTCCTTTGGCTGCCAGTACTTTGAATTTTTTTATAATATGAACACTTCTACTAGATATTTTTTTTTCCGAACACGTTCTTAGATAAATTCCAGAAATGCAGCACACCAGACCAAAACTGTGGTTAGCTTTTTACTATTTTAACAGTCCTATGAAAGTATTAGCTTTCCTTTGCAGCATTGCATGCTAATAAGCTGAGGCATGAGAAAGATACCTGTCTTAGCGTTGTTGGGGTTCAGAATATTTTAAGACAAAGGTACATCTTGTGAAATGGTGTTTACCGGAGCAATCCTGTGATGTCCAGTGTGGGCTTCCTACAAGTCCTGTTGCTTTCCACTTTCAGGCCTTCTGACAAGTTGCACAAAGTTTGTTAAGCCTTATCTTATCTTTGCAAAATGCAGAGACCTTTAACATTCCCGCTGTCTGGCAGAGTGAATCGGTAGTAGAAATAATGAGCAAAGGGTCTCCCCTTCTTTCAGTGATTGCTTCTTGGGGACTTAAGAACTTGCAGGTATCTTTGATGTATTGATTTTTATCTCAATTTGTATCAGTAGCAGATGTAGTTACATTTTACATGTCCTCTTTAATATGAAGCTAATTAGGGCATATTTTCTAGCACTGACAGGACTGATTCTGTGCTCACCACCTACAGTGTAAATCAGAAATAAAACCCCTTGTTAGCTGCAGTTCACGTTGGCAAGATCAAGTGCGATGGACAGGTGGAAGCTGGCTGATATGAAGTGTTACTTATGTACATATTCAGACAGTTACATCCCATGCCTAAGCCTGAGATAGTTCCTACAGTTTCAAATTACTTTTTACACCAGTCTGACAAAATTCTAATTAATTAGAAAAATAGCATTTTGTTATGAACACACAGCGATTATGTCCTTCTAAGTACTGCTTAAATATCATTGAATGGTAAGTTTCACACTCTAACAAGTATAAATGTTGTGTGTGGGTGCAAAGAGTGCTTTTAAAATAAAGTGCCTTAACTCCGAAAGTAAGAAATTGGTGCTGAGAAGTTTGGTTGTCTGTGATTTCTATTGCTATGCCTACTGAAGGAAGGGAAACATACTTGTCTTTTCTCTAGTCACTGACTATACCTTAATTTTCATCTCAGAGTCCGAAATATTTTGTCTGTCTTTAAGCAACGTTGCAAATGATGTGTTTTACCTGAAACACAGTAGAAGGCAGTGGGTATGTGTGTGATGTGTAGACCAGAAAACAAACATCATGGTAATCGGCGCTGTGTGTTCATTTAGGACAAATGAGTTTTGGTTTTGAGAGGGGAGGATAAAAGAAAAGAATTACGATTATTGCAGCGAGAATTTAGTGACAAGAACATTGAGTTGTGCACTGAATCCTTATAATTAAATCTCCTTAATCAGAATGATTTTTTTTTTTTTTCCTGTTATGCTTGAAGGTGATGAAAAGGGGCGCATAGGCATGGCAAAGGGTCTGCTCCAACATGGAGCGAATGTTGACGGACACCATCCTCAGCGTGGATGAAATTCTTTGCACCAAGCTTCATTTCAGGTAACCTGTAAGCCTGTTGTCTCCTTACTGCTGTATTCTGAATGATAATTCATATACTTTCTCATTATTATCAGGTGATTTTTTCCTAACCTATCCTGACAGCTGTAAGGCAGTCTAAATGCTAATGGAGTTGAAATGCACTAAAAGAGCATGCTGAGACTACATCAGCTGTTAGGAAGCAATAATTATTTAAATATTATAAATTATTGTATGCACTTGTGACTTCATTTTTGTGAAAGAGTTCTGTTTACTATTTCTTAAGAAGTGAGATATATAACCTGTTTCCAGAACAGAAATATACTAGCTTAGTGCTACTAATAAATTTCTATTTATTGGGTAAATGAGCAAATGTGAAAAATTAAATGAAATTTGTCTAATTTGTTCCACCGTTAATTTTTCAGATTATGTTTAAAGTATTGCATATATTGCCTTTTTCTGATTTCTGTTTGGAATGTATGGGGAAAAAATAGGTTATCAGTTCCCCGGTGTTTTATAAGAGCAAAAATATTTAATTTAGAGATACACTGAAAAAATTAAAATACTCCTGGAGAAAGGAGCAAACAAGGAATGTGAGAATGATTTTGTATTACACATTTGTTTGTTGCTGCTCAACATGGAAAGCTGGAGAATTTAAGAAAGCTTGTATCCCATGGTAATGGCTGTCATTTTTTTAACTTGTGTTTTTAGACTTGCACTGAATTGTCTTTGGATACAGTTTTACAGTTTTAGTTCTACTTTGGGACATTGAAATGTCAAATTTCAATATTTTCAACTTCATTTTAGTTGCAAGCAGGTATGTGAAACCATTATTAATTATTTAAATCTTTTTGTTTCAGTAATTTGATATCTTTCCCTTAAGTAATAGGAAGAAATAGGAAATCGAACCTGTGAATAGATTAAAGACCAAATTTCACAGTATTATTAATCACCCTCAGTAGCACCAGCAAAGCGGTTTGATTCTGATGACATTGCTCCTGTCATAGGATATTGTTCAGTGAAGATAATCTCTCTCTGGACCTAAAGTGACAGCAATAGTTCTGTTCACATAGACATATAAAACTTCAGTGCAATTATTCCTTTCAACGAGAACTGACTGGTTGGCTATTAAACCCGAGGGTGCCTTAACCTAACCAGAGAAATCATATGAACTGGTCTGTCAATACCCGTGGGGAAACATGTATAAAAAAAAATAAGTATGGCAAAGAGATACAATCCATCCCATCGCCTTTCCCCCAGCACTTTTGCCAGTTGTTTATCTGCTGTTGCCCTGATCTTTCAGGGAGCTGGACCCAGTGCCCCCCTGGTCTCTCTTCTTTCAGAGTAGGAGTAGAAAACCAGATGTAACGCTTAAATAGGATTGTAGACAGTAATAACCAATGAATATGATTTATGGTTCCACTACTTCTATTTTTTTTAATTATTATTAGCATACAATATACTGGTAATAATTTGCGGCTGTATGAACCTAATAATCTGTCATCTGAGAGAGATTATTGGCATATTGAATAATGGCAGTCCTTTCTACATGGAGAAAGTGGTTCTCCTTAGTAGTATGTTATTTTAGTGCAATTTTAATAGTGCAGCATAAACAACTAATACCAAAGGATTAATATTTTTGCTGCACTGCATTTTTTAGTATTTTATGATTAACTTAAAAGTAGGATGATCAATACGGTGTGTCTTTAGCAGACTATTAGGCTGATCTGAAGCAGGTATACAGCCCCAAATATTCTTTAAAACTCCGCTTTTTGAAGATGAGTTAATTCTTCGCCATACAGAAAAGAAGCCTGTTGCCACAAGCCACCCGTACAGAAGTCCGGAAGGTCACTTGCTATGCTGGTACGTCACAGTGGTGACCGCTTAAACAGCAATAGCCTACTAATGGTTCCCTTTTTACTATGGACAAGCAGCTAAATGGAGAGGTCACTCTGCAAAGTCACTAACCACCAATTCAGGGCAATTTGTGGTTTATTTTGTGCTGTGTAATGGTAGTCATCTACCATGCAGTGTATCGGCTGTTTTGTCAGGTGCAAGCATCAACTGCCATGCAAAGGAAAAAGCCACCAGCCTACGGACTGGGGCATGGGATGGCCATGCCGAGGGGCAGATCCAGACCACCCAGACCCCTGCTGTTTTTATAGATGTGCCCAGTCCCTAAGAAATAAGTAGCTTTTGCAGCAGAAAACCAAGAGTGGAAGGCAATTCCCAGAGTAGCAGGTCACTGCAGAGAAGCTTCTCCTGGGAACCCCATGATTTGCACGTGGCTGGTGGCACTTGGAATCAAAGATATTTAATACAGGCTAAAGATACTTAAAACTGCAAAATAATCAGCAGATGCTTGCTCTTAACCATTAGCAAAAGGAGATCATCAACTGAGCTGTCACTGAAGCTGTATGTCAGACTGAGGGCTCTTCTTGGGCTGCTGGGGAAGTCGGGCTGCAGCAGACATTGACAGCACTGGCTTTCTTCATTCAACTTTTCGGGAATGAAAGATGAGTTGGCACAGTTGTTGGTACCAGAAACATCTTTAAATCAAATATGGCCTTCGTAGCTTTTCCAGCAGTACATAGCTTGCAGTCTCTGAGCAGCATCGATAAATCCAAGTGTCAAAGGACCCAGTGTTTGTCCACCAATCCTTGTTAGTTGGGAAGGATGCGGGTCAGAGGATGGGTTATGAAATAAGATGATTTTTCTGCTTCAGTGTATTGGTGACTGCTGTTCAACAGAAGGAGACGTTAATTTTCTTTGCAGCTCATGTGTTCACTTCGCCTGCAAACACCAGAGAAGCCTGGATCTAAATGCCTGCCACGGACACTCTGTATTGCTGTAAAAGGGTTTGCAGGATAATATCAAATATCTGTTTCTGGTTCTAATCAAAACACATTTATAGCTTACCTGCTTAAAATAAAGCAATGCAAGATTTTAGGGGCACCTGAGCCTGTATGTGGCAATGTAATTTATACAGCCAGTCAGTGGTGTAAATCAGTGCCAAAGCACATTGTTTTTTACAAGAATGTTGTTGGATGATAAATGTTGGTCTTCTAAGCAAACTCAGTAGTGGAAAAAGCTAGATAGGAGTTTTGTTCATAAGGTAGGATTTTTTATTCTTAATGACCATATGAGAAATGACCAGAAAATCAAAATATAATTGTTCCATAATGTCTCACAAATAAGTAGAGACTTCTAAAATATGCAGTATTCTGGAGTTGCTAATACTGATGAGATCTGTGACAGAGGAGAAGAAAAAGTGAGCCCCATGTATTCAGCAGTTTGTGGTGGTGATGAAGAATGTTTGGAAGTATTACTTGAAGAAGGCTACAGCTCAGATGCTCAAAAGTGCCTAACCTTTGGCTGCAGATCACATACTCGGGTGTGTGGTTTTCCAAATAGACTAAATTTACTGCTTACACTTTGAAAATATTAATAATAGTGTTGGCCTTGTATTTTACTTTTTTTTTTTTTTTTTTTTTGCCTGTGCAGAGTTTTTCTGCCCTTCTTCCTTAACTTTTGAGATGACAGAGTTACACCTTTTGTACCTGGATGGTGTGCAGGGTTGAGGTCACATGCAGGAGCTGAAGAACCTTGCTGAAACCTCCGCTGGGAAGCTCAGCTCTTTGAAGAAGAGTCTTGTAGGACATAATTGCAGTCTATTTTTTGTGCTTTCAAAAGGCCTTATCAGCCCATCTCTGTCTTCTGGGAACTTGGCTTGATACTGTAATTGAATCAAACAGACTCTTAATTAGTTAGATTCTTTTCAGTAAGGATGACTTATGGAAAAACACTGATATACTTTCTGTACATGCCAGTGTTGTGCACGAAAACAAAGCTACATAGAGATATACTTTTATAACTAAAGTTCCCCCCCTGCCCCGTTTCCTACCTTCCCTCCTTCATTATTCTGGCAACAAGACCATTGTGTCATGCAAGAAGAATATCAGTTCAACACAATAGCTCTAATGAGGACTTGCAATTATTGAATGATAAATTCTTTTAGACCACGACCCAAGTCATTTTTTGCATGGTGTGTGGTGCACAAACCCCTGCTATACAACAGAAAATAAAATAATTATTGTTTTACAATGCAACGCCTATAGTTACAGAGGGAAAAGAGCATAAAAACCTTTCTATTGAATATACATATATATACATGGTAGCTCAGAGAGCTGTCTTCATGTCCTTACTGTTGTCTTTTGCTTTAGTACTACAGATCCTTATTCCTACCAATACTGGAATTAATTCATGGCAAAGTACGGTGTTACTCTCTCTGAGGTCTCCTTGTCCTCTTGCCAAACAGGTTCAATGCATAAAATATTATTCAAAGGATTAAATATTGTCACTGCTCAGATCAAGGTGTAGTATCAAACCTCAGCCATTTCTTGGAAGTTTTGAGCTTTGCACACTGTCTGGAACTATGCCTCAGTGAGTTTACAGATTTTGATGGTGACTTGACTCTATGCAAATGAGACTGCTTTATGCTGGAAAAAACCCAGAGAAATCAAAAACATTCGTGTGGTGGAGAACACATTTTGAAAAGAATTTTTTTTTTGGTATTTGGCTACTTGCCATCTTTTATTTAATATTTTGCCAGAATTCAGTTTACTTCACCGTTTACAGACAGTTCTCCTCAGCATGATGAAGTAATGGCTAGCGTGCCTCATGAAGGAAAACATCTTCATAAAGGCTTTTAAGTCTTCTTTAAACTCAAATTCTAACACATTATCTAATGAATTTTTGATAGCAGTGAATTTAGTTCATCCTCCATTTATACAGTACCAACAAGTTATCCACTTAATCCAAAAACATAGCCCTTGGGGCTGGCTTACATTTATTTGTGCATCCTGATTTCAGCATCTCCTGTTTTTCTTCTTGTCTTCCACATGTGACTGGCTCTGATTTCCTTTATTTAAGGGAGAAAAATCAATTTAAGCAATGTTTTAACCATTGTTGGATTCCAGAATATTTTTATCTGCAAAGTTTCTTAGCCAAAATACTAAAATTTCAATAAGTGACTCTTGCAATCTGACTCCTGTAACCAAGCGAGGCCTGAATACAGTAGATGTGGAGAAACTATTAGAGAAATCACCTGATACAAGCAAAGCCTGTTCTCATTAAAAATGGTGGTCTTGAGGCGATGCACTTATTTTCCCTGAGGAAAGCCTTTGAAAGAATTAGCGTGGCTGGGATGTTCTTTGCTGAAGTTTTTGGTTGCTTTTGAAGTTTCTGTAGTGGATGTGGTGATTGAGTACGTATTGATCTCAAATGTTAGATGAGGCAAAGCGCTTCTATATAAATGTGTCTGCAAAGTGATTGCATTTCACTCAAATATTCTTGAGAATTGCCTGCGAGTAACTACTAGGATTGCACATTCTTGCAGTTGGTGTAGGAAGCATTTTAAAAACGCTACTGAAGGTCAGCGATTAGTCTAGGGATGGTACCTGAATTTAATAAACAATCTGCCATTTTTGCAATTTTGCTAAAGGGAAAGAGACTGCAGTAATATTTTGCTGGAGTTTATCCTTCTTCAACTAAAAGGGCTTATTTCAAGGGTTAAAAGTGACAAGGGGACAGTGTGGGTTTTTTGCTTTTTGTTTTCTGAAATGAAGCCTGTCCTCCTCAACTGTGCCTACAGCAGCCCGCAGCGTCTGGGGCCAGGCTGCCAGTGGCAGTGGGTTGCTTGAGGCAGGAGCTCATCCACATCCCGAGCTGTGCATGTGAGATCACATGTATGGATAATAACCAGGACGGGCTCTACCACATCTCCTATAAATCGTATATAAGGTTTCCAGTGAAGCGAAAGCTTAGGATTTATTGTTGGTGATTTTCACTGCAAACTCCTAGAAAGCATCTTTAAACATCCCTGACCATCCTGCTCTGTCCTACTCTTAGTGTATGATACAATAATTGAGGAAATGGAGACACACACAGAATCACACACAGAATGTTAGGGGTTGGAAGGGACCTCTGTGGGTCATCTAGTCCAACCCTCCCACCGAAGCAGGGTCACCTACAGCAGGTCGCAGAGGACCTTGTCCAGGCGGGTCTTGAATATCTCCAGAGAAGGAGACTCCACCACCTCTCTGGGCAGCCTGTTCCAGTGCTCCGTCATCCTCAAGGTGATATATCAGGTTTGCAAGAACACCATGAAGTCATGGATAAAGACATGTATCTACAGTAAAATAGCTCACTTGAGTATGACCTAATTCCTATCTTGCCACTATATGCAGAAAAAGAGAATTCCAAGTTTTAGATGGTGGAGAAAATACTTGTGTCTATAAGGAAGGTAACACATAAAAGGTGTATTTCCAAAGTAACTAATACAAACAAAAGTGACTATAAACTCAAGCATGTAACCAGGTGAACAAAAGAGAGGTCATATCCACATTTTTAGGCTAACTGCAGTGCTGCTCCCTCGTGCTTCAGTTCATGCTTTTCTTTCTTTTGATGGGATGACATGATTCCCATTTTGAAATCGAGTCCTTCATGTGTCACAAGACTACTAAATAACCAAAAAGAACTTTTCTTCAGACCCCTGCATCTATCTTCCCTGCAGAAATGGGCTGTGTTTAACATCAGTGACATAATCTCTTTTTAAAAAGTATCCACATATAAGACAAAATGAAAATTTTTGTCAAAAGACTTATTTGGCCTAAAAATATGGTCAGGTTCGTACCTGAGCTTTGGTTTGTTCAGAAACAGAAAACCAGACAGGAGACGCTGCTCACAGAGACAAGGCATCACTGCTGAGGTCTCGAGCAGGGTCAGCAGGCTGCTCAGCACACACAGAATCACAGAATCACAGAATCACAGAATCACAGAATAGTAGGGGTTGGAAGGGACCTCTGTGGGTCATCTAGTCCAACCCCCCCGCCGAAGCAGGGTCACCTACAGCAGGCTGCACAGGACCTTGTCCAGGCGGGTCTTGAATATCTCCAGAGAAGGAGACTCCACAACCTCCCTGGGCAGCCTGTTCCAGTGCTCCGTCACCCTCAGAGAGAAGAAGTTCCTCCTCATGTTCAGACGGAACTTCCTGTGCCTCAGTTTGTGCCCATTACCCCTTGTCCTGTCACTGGGCACCACTGAAAAGAGCTTGGCCCCATCCTCCTGACACCCACCCTTCAGATATTTGTAGGCATTTATAAGGTCCCCTCGCAGCCTTCTCTTCTTCAGGCTGAACAAGCCCAGTTCCCTCAACCTCTCCTCGTAGTGGAGATGCTCCAGTCCCCTCACCATCCTCGTAGCCCTCCGCTGGACTCTCTCCAGTAGCTCTTCATCCTTCTTGAACTGGGGAGCCCAGAACTGGACACAGTACTCCAGATGAGGCCTCACCAGGGTAGTGTAGAGGGGAAGGAGAACCTCCCTCGTCCTGCTGGCCACACTCTTCTTGATGCACCCCAGGATCCCATTGGCCTTCTTGGCAGCCAGGGCACACTGCTGGCTCATAGTTAACCTGTCGTCCACCAGGACACCCAGGTCCCTCTCCGCAGAGCTGCTCTCCAGCGGGTCCACCCCAAGCCTGTACTGGTGCATGAGGTTGTTCCTCCCCAGGTGCAGGACCCTGCACTTGCCCTTGTTGAACCTCATCAGGTTCCTCTCTGCCCAGCTCTCCAGCCTATCCAGGTCACGCTGAATGGCAGCACAGCCTTCTGGTGTATCTACCACACCTCCCAGTTTGGTGTCGTCAGCAAACTTGCTGAGGGTACATTCTAACTCTTCATCCAGGTCGTTGATGAAGAAGTTAAACAAGACTGGGCCCAGTACTGACCCCTGAGGGACACCACTTGTCACCAGCCTCTTGTTACCAGACCTGATAACTGTACTGAAATGTGCTATAGATGAGGCAGGTAGCTTCCTAATCGCTTCGTAGAAGTGATGCGTGGTGAAATTACTAGCTAAAGACGAATGCACAAATTATTGGTCAGAAATTCATCAATGATTGTGTTATAATTAATGCAGAATAATGAAGAAAATATTGAAATACGATTTACTGCTAATTGCAATGAGGGCAAAGGAAAGCAAATTATTTTGGCAACATCCTTCTGTCTGTTACTGGTCGCAAAGGAAGGAGTTACAGTGCAGGTTGAAAGAGGCTCTGTGGATTCAGTGGCCTTGTGAGTACGTATGACCTTCTGGTCTGTAGGCCCAGGTATAAAATCGAGGTAGAAAGAAAAAATACTTAAAATCACGAACACTTGCTTGACAGCTCTAGAGTGCTTAAACTCCATCACTTTAATTGCATCCTGTAAAATGATTTCAATACTATTTTAAAATCTAAATGTAGCAATTATGTATTTTTTTTTTATAGAAGTTCAGTGGGTTGCAGAGCCTCCAACAAACACAGCCAAATATAAAGCGCAAACAAGTTTCCAGTATTAGGACAGTCCCTATTTCTGAGACACAGTGCTTTGAGATTTCGTATGGCACAGTTTTAAGGTGCAACCGAAGCAAGTGGGCACAGCGTTGCCTGTCCAACTTGAGCCCACAGCAGGTGAGGACTGCAGCAGCATCCCTGGGTTACGGACAAGGAGGTTTGCCTGTAAAGGAGGACTCTACCTTGTTTCCGTTCTCCATGCATCCTGTGGGGAGAGTGGGAATTTCGGTAGCTCCAGCATGCCCAGACAGCCCTGCTCCCAGGTGAGTATGGCTGGTGGCCACAGCCCAACAGAGGCAAAGAACCAAAGGGATTTTTTCTGGGGGGGGAGGAACAACAAATGTGTTCAATGCAAGGGCTGGAGTCTTCAAAACAGCTTTTTCATTTTAAGCTGATGCTGCCTAGAAATAACTGCAGTCGTGAGGGCTTGGTGGGATTTTCTGCAGTTTGGTAGATCTTTGGTAAAGGAAATCTGCTTTCTTGGTGGTAATTAGCAGAACAAAAGTGGCAGATGCTTTCCTGATGCATGAACAGGATATGCTGTTCCCTGTGTTTCTAGATTTTTGATCTAATTAATTTACTCCTGGAACACGTGATCACCCTACTTTGGATTAATTTAGGATGTTCCTTGTTATGTGAAAAGTTTACTCTGTTTTGGTGCTCCGTAAGTTCTGCAGTTGAAGCACATGGGCAGCATGAGGAATGGATTCCTTGTCTGCTGTCAGGTGGTTTTAACGCGGTAAATTTACCATGCAGATCCTGTTGCTGATTTAAATACGGTATGTTAATCTCCAAAGCTCTTGCCTGGCTAGTTTAACGGGTGCTTTCAGAGGGTGCTATATGATAATTGGTTACCATGATCAAGTTGAGTGAGGGTTATAGAAAATATGGAATAAAAAAAATGTTGGGTGAAGGCTAGATTGAGTAAAACAATTTTCTTTCCCCTTTTTAGGAAGAAAGCTGTAATGAAAATTGTTTTATTACTACCCTGGAGAAAACCATCCTTTCTCTATTCTCACATTGAACACCTCGTATTAGCCCCAAATTTTGATGAGCAACAAGAACTGTTTCAGAGGCATAGAAGGAGAGCTGAAGAGACAGGAGATGAAAATCAAGTGAAGAAGCTCCAAGGTCAGGAGGGAAGGAAATAGGTACAGTTAGAGACTGTGTGAAACAAAACAACAAGCAAAAATATAACTCTGATTCTTGTATTTTTGCCACATAGAAATAACTGCATGGCAAAGTTACTTCTTAATTAGCCCCTGTAGAATTAAATTTGTATTTAAAATTATGGAGTGTTCGTATTTTCTTCTGGTTTTTTATCCATGAAAAGATGCATAGACTTCCATACTTACGAGGTTTTACCAAAATAATTTAAGATGCATAATGTCATTAAAATTATTACTTAACTATAAGAAAAGAGCAGGATTTTAAGATTTACTTAGTTTTAAATACTGATTTATATTTCAGATACTGTTAAGATGTCAAAATGTATTTCAATGAAACCTTTTTTAGCTAAAAGTAACATCTAAAAATGTTTAAAAGAGTTTGGCGTTCTGCTCTTTGTAGTTTGAATTGCATTTAGGGAAACTCTGTCATTCATTGGCATTCATGCCCTTCTAAGCAGTAGTTGGAGAAGCATACTTAAAAGCTTGGTATATCTGTGGCTCAGTAGATCATAATTGTATATAGAAGATTAAATATAATTGCAGAAGTAAACATACTGCACAATTGCAAATCCATGTCAAACATACCTGGCTGCCTATTTATACCATATATATTGCTTTTTAATTTTTTGTAATGCAATCCAAAAATGCTCTTATATGGACTGCTTGCCTTGTTGAAAAATATGCTCTTAAAAAACAGTGCTTATCACATCACGATCTGGAAAACTGATGTTTTTGTAAGCTCAACTGCAATATTAGCTATTTCATCATGGAAAATAACAGGACAATTATAGATGATAAATGACATTTATGTACATGGCTGATTAACTGTCTCTGGCTCACTGTAACAGTTGTGCAGTGGTGTATTGGTCAATCTAGTGCACTGACAATATTAATGGCACTGTTACCAGTGGCTTTGCCACAGGTAAAGCAAAATCACTCTTTACTTAGAAAGCTAAGCAATCAGGTCTCTCCCCTACATGTTTTTTGGTAATTGTAAAAAAAATTTCTTTCTCCTGGTTACAGCCAAACAATAAGTCCCTTAATGTTGAAAAAGCCACACTAGAAAGTGCATAAAATAATCTTTGACATGAATCTCTTGAAAAAAGCAAATTAATAAAGATTATTATTCTGATATTTTTGTGCACTTCAAGCATTTAGTTTTCCATTTAGATGGAAATTTGGGAATGTATACATCTAGGCAGGAAGCTATTCTGGGAAATTACGTGGCTTTTTGTCATACATAGTACCGTAACAGTTTCTCATACCTGCTGCGTTACCCAATTACCTAATTAAGTTATCGTTAAAAGTTCTTCACATATTGGAAAGATTTGAAATTTAAGTCAGACCGATTTCTGAATACGTACAAATGCAATCTCTGGTGGAAGGAGAGTTTGAAACACTTCTTAATCTGTATTAAAAAAAAAAAGTTAAATATACTTGATCTGGCTTTTTTTTTTTGTCTTCAGATGTTGTGGAAACATTTATAATGCCCTGGTAGCAGGAGACCTTATCAGAGCTTAGGTGGAATAACAAAATGCTGCAGATGAGAGTGCTGCCTACTACTGAGGCATATACCTTTGTAAGCAGATAGCTCTTCTTCCAGTCTAACTTATCTTAAGAAGTTACAGAGGAAGATCTAATTGCATTATCAAGGGTTATGCTGTCAAAATTCTTTAAAATTGTCTCTTGATGGTTTTCTGTCCTTAGAATGGAGATTGATAAGGATTTTGTAGAAAATAGCAAAGCTTTCTATATATTGCTTCTGTTCTTATTTATATGCTATTGTGTAAAATGTTCTCATTTTAGAGGTGTCTTTTGTTATGTAGGATTTACCCTGTGAAAGAGGATGCCCGTAATTTCATTCTGGAATTAGTAAACTGGGAGGGACCCCCTCCACCTGCGGAGCAAAACCTTTCAGGCCACAAAGAGAATGCTGCCAGCATCCCTTTGGTGAGCGGTACAATTGGCAAAGCATCCCTCTGTATACACCGGTTTCCAGAATTGAAGTGTGAAACAGCTCTTTGTGCTAACGCACAACAGCAACAGAAGGCCAAACAGTCAATCGTAGTTTCATGTCTAGAAACTGGAGAGCAGAAATAGTAGCTACCTTTGTAGAAAAAATATATTTGAATGTGTTTAATCCATAGTGGTGTGTAATTCATACTTGGTGTATTTTGAGGAGGTATTTTTATTATGGGCTATCGTGTCCACTGCAAATTAATGTGTGCGCACCATGTCGAATGCTATGGAAACTCACTGAGATACCGTCTTATGAGCCCCCACACGTGTGAACACAAGGGATGGTGGTGTTGCAAGCATGTCTGTACGAGCACGTACGCAAATATACTCTCACAGCGAAACTCTTCCAGCTTAGATGAGGTGAGGAACTGGGAGATGGTGACGTGGCCTTGGTCTTCACTGGCCACCTTTGATACCCAAAGGGAGGTGGGAGCTGCTATGGAAGCGCTCCAGGAACTAGGTGGAGGAATTCAGGTGGGAAAACCCGAGTATGGGCAGTGAATGTAAGTTAGCACTGCACCTTCCTTCCTGATTCGTTCAGCCTCTTGGAAGATTTAGGAGAAGATAATGAATATTATTTGATTACATTTTGTAGACAATATGCCACTGAATTGTTTATTAGTTTTGGAATTTGATTTGTATTTATAACAAAGTGTCTATCCTGCTATCTTAGCACTTGGTAGTAATTAAAATACAAACCACGTAAATTATCATAATAAATATTTACAGCTTATTGTCAATCTATAACCAAGAGGAGGTCAGCCAAAAAATAATTCAGTACCTCTTTGTCTGCAAATGCCACCCTCTAGAAAAGCAAATTTAACATACAGACTTTGCCATACAACATATGTATTGTTATTGAAAAATTGTGCTCATATGCCTTTGGTACTGACTCATTTGTAACAAAAATCTTCTTTGAAAGGTGCTAAAATTGTGTTAATGTTATTAAAGAAGAGTTTCTTAGGAATATTTAATGCTTAATGGTGTAAGTTTTTTTGAGTGATAAAGGGGGTTGCCTGGGGAAATTTAATTAGAGTTCTTTCTTTGTTTCTTTTTCTATTTGAAATGCTACACACGAGAAGAATGATTATTTACATTGATCATTTTTGTGTGTGCAAGTTGCCCAGCTCAGTGGATAAAACCTTATGAGAGGAGTCTGTGATTCACAGTTTTGAAGGAACGTGTTCCACGAGAAACAAGGATGTGGTGGGCAGCTGGTGTTGCCCAGGCTTTTGGGAACCATCCTTGGTTGTCTTACTGAAATTACAGCAGATGAGCAGCTACATCCTTGCACAGCGGGCTTAGTATCCAGTAACCGAACACAAAGAAAGCAGGCAAAGAGGAGAGGGGGAAAACAAGTTGTAAATTTTCACTTTTTCACTTTTTCAGCCAAGAGCAGTCGAGGGTAGGCAGGCCAGCTGCTGTGCTACAATACAGCCTTTCCCACGTGGAAAGGACTAAGCGCTTGAACTGAGGTAAGCTCGTCACGTGGCTGAGCATAGGAAATTAAAAATGAGGGGCTCATGCTGACAAGTTCAAGAACCGGCGTTCACACCTCCAGCTGATGCGTGCCCCCCACATGGCAGACTGACGGCCCCGCGGAGCTGTGCACCTGCCCTCAGGACCCCTCCGCCCTGAACGAGCAGCTGCCATTCACCAGCTCCTTGCACCAGCCTGAGACTGAGTTGCTTGTGGCCAGCCCAGGCGCTGCCGTAGCCAGGGTGTCCGCAGCTCTCTGCGTACGTACGTCATGTTGTGGCAGCCTTTTCTGCTCAGACTTGGCACCCAGCCCTGACCATGCAGGGTGACGGGAAAGATGGTGACCCCGGGAGATGTGGGTCCTCCAACGAGCTAAGCAGCTGCCTGTAGCCGAGTGGCTCTGCACGCAGCCATCTCGAACCCCGTCTAGTTTGTTAGCTGTGGAGCGTGGTGGGCACTGACATCCCTGTCCTGGCCCCTCCAGAGCTACCCGGTGCGTTTGCTTCAGCGGTCCAGCTAGCCAGATGCAATGCAGATGCTCGCCCTCTGCCAGAGTTGCTCACTTGGGGATCAGTATCTGTAAAATAACCCGTGGAAGAATGGTGACCCTGCCTAATTTTGCTTTTTCTTTTCTGTTTTTTATTTTCCTTTTTTTTGATATTTGCAATGTAATGTCCATGTTACTAGTAAGTTGGTGTTGCTTGTGTCTTGCAACTGCTGGAGTATGTACCAAAGAGAACACAGCACAGCTAGGGTTTAAGAGTAAATATCCGAAGTTAAACTTGAATGTTCTGTACCATTTTAAAAAGGAGAAAATCAAGTTCTAAAAGCAAGCAATTGTGAAATATATCAGAAATACGATTTCTCAGTTTGCAGGAGCTATTCAGGGCATTTATCTGTGGTATTACTAGTTGTGAAATTTTCCTTTCCTGCTTTCAAGTCCGTCATAGCGTTGCTGATCAGAGATGGTAAATAAATCTTTGAATCTTTCTCTTGCAATAACAGGAAGTCACTACAGAATCTGCAGTACTTTTGTTTTGTTCCTCCATCAAGATGCCTGGAAGTGGGGTCTTGTCCTTATAATAGAAAACACCATTTTGTTTCACATGTGTGCTGTGCTATGCTTCGCATATGTCTTTCCTTGTCCTGAAGATTATTCACTGAGGTTTGGCAGTAAAAGGTGACATAATAAAATAATTTTTTTTTTAAAAAAGTTTGAGTTTTCTTTTTGAACTAGTGTAATGTGATAAAAAAAAGTTTGACTTCAAGAAGATACTGACTTCTTGAAGCCTTGATGTCGTCTTTGTGAGAATGAAGCCTACGCCATTGTCTTTGTGAGACTGACTTCATTTTCTTCTTGACTTTGGGCTTTTTTAGGAAGACAGGGTTGTATTCTTACAGGAGAAGAAGAAGAGTGAATCTCTTCCCTTCATATTTAGTGTAACTTCTGAGCTGTGCCATACTTGATATTCGATAACAAACTGAAAAGTTTCAGTGCAACTTCCAGCTTCTTTTCTGCCTTATAAGAACTGTGTTTAGTGACTTGCTATGTATGCAGTCTTCTTCAAGGTATGCTATTATGATATGAAATGGCAAGTCTGCAATGGAAGAGTTTCCCAAGAAGGTGAATTCCGCTGCAGTCCAAACAATGACTTTAATTTAACAACACAAAAGGTACAGTAAAATATATGAATATGATGATTGAAGGAAGTGAAGCAAATATCACATTTAAAACCTTTGTTAGTGTGTTTGACTGGAAATACAAGTGGATGCAGTTGTTTTGCAGAAGCAGTGGATAAAGTTGAATGCAGGTTGTTAGGGTGGTAGGCTGGAGCTAAGATTTGATTTGGTAAGCTACTGCCTTTTTGTTTAAAAACAACATCAAAGCTACAAAAGTGCAATAGGCTTTGGTGCTTTTTGGAGACTACCATAAAAAGCCACATTTTTATTGGTGAAAATGTGCTAAAATCCCTAGCCTTTGATTCACAGTATGGTAGCAGTATTAATCATCCTACACTTCTTGCTATGATCTCTGTACTTTATTGATAAGTGCTATGACTTGGTGTGTGCTGCTGGGAGTTCTAGCATTAATTCCCTTGTTCAACACGGGAAAGTAACCAACCAATACTTATCTGTAGTTATTACATAGCATTAGACGTGTAGCATATATTATGTAGTTCCTATACACCATGTTATATTCATTTACGCACTATGAAAGGTCGTGATCTATGAAATGGATCCTGCCTGAGTTTCTGGGAGTATGATTATGGGCTGTTGGCCAGCTGCATTAATTGTGCTTTGGCTTCTGTAGCAATAAAATATGTTCTTGCTGAAATGGAGTCATGTATAATTTAGGTACTGGGTTTTGTTTGCAATGACAATGCCACCAAGCTGCTTTGAATGTTAAAGTTTTCTCATGAGAAAAAAAAAGACTGTTCTAAAATTCTGTATGGTTGGAGTGATGACA
>NW_027448879.1:0-18839 GCF_030867145.1 Opisthocomus hoazin
TCACACAGCTTGGTGTCATCTGCAAGCTTGCTGAGGGTTCACTCAATCTCACTGTCCATGTTGCTGACAAATATGTTAAACAGCACCAGTCCCAGTACCAGCCCCTGAGAAATACCACTCATCACTGGTCTCCACCTGGATATTGAGCCGTTGACTGAAACTCTTTGAGTCTAATCATCCAGCCAATTCCTTATCCACCAAGTGGTCCATCCATCCATCAAATCCAAGTCTCTCTGATTTAGAGACAAGGATGTCATGTGGGACAGTGTCAAATGCTTTGCACAAGTTCAGGCAGATGACATCCGTGCCTTCCCTTATCCACCAATGCTGTAACCCCATTGCAGAAGGCCACCAAATATGTTCAGGCACAATTTGCCCTCAGTGAAGCTATGTTGGCTATCAGCAATCACCTCCTTGTTATCCATGTGCCTTAGCATAACTTCCATCTGGATCTGCTCCATGATCTTGCTGGGCTCAGAGGTGAGACCAACTGTCCTGTAGTTCCACATCTTTCCTTTTATCCTTTCTAAATATAGGGGTTATGTTTCATATTTTCCAGTCAGTGGGAACTTCACCGGACTGCCACGACTTCTCAAGTATGATGGATAGTGGCTTAGAAACTTCATCCACCAGTTCCCTCAGGACCCGTGGATGCATCTCATCAGGTCCCATGGACTTGTGCACCTGCAGGTTCCTTAGATGGCCTTGAATCTGATCTTCTCCTACAGTGGGCTGTTCTTCATTCTCCCAGTCCCTGCCTTTGCTTTCTGCGACTTGGGCAACGTGGCTGGAGCACTTGCTGGTGAAGGCTGAGGAACAAAAATCATGGAGTACCTCAGCCTTCTCCATATGCTGGGTAACCAGGTCTCCCCTTTCCTTCCAGAGAGGGTCTATTTTTTCCCTAGCATTGCTTTCATCACTGACATACTTATAGAAGCTTTTCTTGTTGCCCCTGATGTCCCTGTCCAGACTTAATTCTATCAGGGCTTTAGCTTTCCTATGCTGATCCCTGGCCGCTCTCACAATTTCCCTGTATTAGTCCCAGGCTACCTGTACTTGCTTCCACCCTCTGCAGGCTTTCTTTCTGTGCTTGAGTTTGTCCAGGAGCTTCTTGTTCATCTCCCAAGACCTCCTGGCATTTTTACCTGACTTCCTCTTTGTTGGGAAGCATTGCTCCTGAGCTTGGAGGAGGTGATCCTTGAATATTAATCAGCATATCCCAGAAGAGGCCAAAGTCTTCTCTTCCGAGGTCCAGGGTAGTGAGCTTGCTGTGCACCATCCTCACTGCTGTAAGGATCTTGAACGCCACCATTTCACAGTCACTGCAGCCAAGGCTGTCCTTGAGTTTCACATTCCCCACCAGCCCCTCCTTGTTGGTGGGAACAAGGTCCAGCGTAGCAACTCTTCTAGGGCTTCTTTGTCACTGAGAGAAGGAAGTCATCATCAACACTTTCCAGGAACCTTCTGAATTGCTTATGCCCTGCTGTGCTGTCCTGCCAATATATCAGATATTTGGGCGGTTGAATTCGCCCATGAGGACCAGGACTTGTGAGCCTGAGGCTGCTCCTATCTGTTTATAGAGGGCCTCATGTGCTCGGTCTTTCTGGTTGGGTGGCCTGTATTTACTTCACTTCTTCACTTAAGAGCAGCTCACATGAGATCAAAGTATTTTTGCTGCCCACCTAACGTACTTCTGCAATGTTACTGACACCTGAAACACCATACACTAGAGGAGTAATACAGGACAATTACAAACACACTAAAACGTCAGACTCAGGAAACATCCTCATCACAGTACATTCAGCAACCTGTGTCCCTTAGAACTTCAACTCTGTCTTTTCCATGTCAGGTAAGCTCTTCTTACAGAAGTCCAGTCTTGTACTGCTAGTATATGAGGCATAGAACTTTTCTGAGGTTTATCAGTAAAATGACATACAGGAATACATACAGTGCCTGCCTGCTTTATCACGCCTACCTACAGTGCTATTAGGCCTTTCCTTTTATGAGCAATTCCACAAAACATTTAAAATGCAAGGGGAATGGCAAAGATAATAAATTAAGATCACAAGATAAATGAGGGGAAAGATTTACACCTTTCAAGTAGAGGCCTGAGAGCAGAAGTCTCATGCTGACATTCTGCAAAGACATCACATGATAATCCCAAGAAATTATTTAGTGCTGAGGATAATGCTGCCACTGAACAATGAAGGAGTTTGCTGGCAGAAATGCTGAAAGACTGACATCGATCAAAGCCAACTGCAGCGCCTCTGCTCACGCTGTGCACCCTGGAGGGCTGCCAAAGTGTGTGTCAGGTGTAACTGATGATGAGGCCATAGATGACTGTGACGATGACTGATGTGGCACTTGTGCCAATGTTTGGCTTCTGAAGGCATCTTTGGCTTCCTCTTTTTCTTTTCTTTTCTTTTCTTTTCTTTTCTTTTCTTTTCTTTTCTTTTCTTTTCTTTTCTTTTCTTTTCTTTTCCTTTCTTTTCCTTTCTTTTCCTTTCTTTTCTTTTCTTTTCTTTTCTTTTCTTTTCTTTTCTTTTCTTTTCTTTTCTTTTCTTTTCTTTTCTTTTCTTTTCTTTTCTTTTCTTTTCTTTTCTTTTCTTTTCTTTTCTTTTCCTTTCCTTTCCTTTCCTTTCCTTTCCTTTCCTTTCCTTTCCTTTCCTTTCCTTTCCTTTCCTTTCCTTTCCTTTCCTTTCCTTTCCTTTCCTTTCCTTTCCTTTCCTTTCCTTTCCTTTCCTTTCCTTTCCTTTCCTTTCCTTTCCTTTCCTTTCCTTTCCTTTCCTTTCCTTTCCTTTCCTTTCCTTTCCTTCTCTTTCCTTCTCTTTCCTTCTCTTTTCTTCTCTTTCACAGCTTGTTCTTTTATTTATTAATTGTAGCTTAATAAAATGCATACTTCATCAAATTTTAAAAGCCTAAATGTTACAGCTGAGGCTAACACTGATAACATCCCCTTTTCCCCTCTGCTGACTGATCAGGACCCTTTATTCTCTTTCAGTTGCCCCATGCCTTCTTTGGAAAGCTTAAGAAGTCTAATTCTGAAAGTTGCTATGAAAGAGAACAATCTCTTATGTAGCTGGTGCAAAGGAAAAAGGAAATAAGAAGCCCTTTCCCCAACCACTACCACCTTTAGAATTTATTTCAGTTGTTGTGACATCATGCTTGTACAAAAGAAATCAACAACTTAGGCTATTCACATGGCTGTCACAAACTGCACATAATCCCCACAAAGTACGCACAATTATTTTCTTCAGTTTATTAGCTTGCTCTTATCTCACTAGTTCATGTTGAAGGTAAAATGAAGTCCCTAGCACTGGAGAGAAATTGTAGCCAAATGATGCAGAAGGGAAGACCATAAGAAGTGCTGTACAATGTAAGCTTCATTTAGCTTTGGACAGTTTACGAACAGGTCCCCAGTGCATGCACAGCATGTGCAGTCTCAGCCTACAGCAAGACCTCTCCGTGCTGGAACACTCCATAGCAGCAAAGTAAAGATCTGTGAGAACAACAATACAATTCTTGCAGATCACTCTTTGCTTTTTAATATAATAACATACTAGTGTCACATAAACCTGCCCCTAGTGTTTTAGTTCTCAAGTTGTTGTTGAACTGGATCCCACGAGAGAAAGAAAATACACTTCTTTAGCCTTAGGATGCTTCCCCTGCCACCTTCCAAACACCCGCTGCAAACAAGAGAGTCAGCATAACTTTAAAAAGGTCCCAGGGATCTTTTGTCATAGGAGGTGTTTGGGATCACTAGCAGTTTCTCAGTTATTATTATAATTACTCACCTGTTAAACTAGAGAAGAAACAGTCACTGTTAGCATAGGAATTAGCACGATTTGACTCCTTTTAACACAAATGGTGCAATTAACACCTCTGATAAATTTATTGCAAGGCATTTGAGAACTCAGAATTACAGTCTTGTGCTGCTTTGCATTTTGCTTGCCTTTTCCATTAGACTTGGACACAACTTTCCATTTATAGGCTCATGTCTTCACTTTTTCTATTCTGAGGCAGGAGGTGATGTCTGCAACAAACAGCGCATAAAGGGACTGTCATTTTGGTATGGCCCCACATATCAAGTGGTTAATTAGGAGATATCTTCTGTCTCTTGCTTTGTACAATACACGTTCATCCTACCAGTTTGCAAATGCTGCTTTTTAGTCTTATCTGTTCTATATGTGTTTAATCTGCGCTTGCCCGTTGTGGTGAATTTTTAACTTGGATAAGTGACAGTGAATTGCTTTTCCTTCAAATAGATGTAGGACCAATACAGACCAATTCCACGTTGATTTATACAATCTAGCTCTAAGTGGAAGAATGATTCAGCACATTCAGGGAGAGATACTTGTTGTCTCTCCACCTTAGTAATAAGTAATTCTACAGGATTTAAAAAGAGTCCCCTGAAGTTATACCCAGGAGAACCAGAGGAGAAGCTGGGTAAGACACAGATCTGCTTGTCAAGAAAGCAGAACTATGAAATCAAATTTGTGTAAATGGTAAGGTGGAACCTATGAGTAGTTTGTACATAGCAGTGACAAATAGTCTCTCTCTGCCTGTGGATCAGCATCCCCTAACACATCTGCCTTCTCCAGCTTAGATGGCACAGTTTCTTAAAAGCATGTGGCTGGACCTGAATGAGCTGACTTATAAATTAAAATAACATAATAATAATTTATAATAATTTAATAAGAATAATAATGATAATATTATCATATTCATACTCATTACACTTAAGGAGCTCAGCCTGTGACCCAGATTGCAGTGGCATATAACTGGAGAGACTGAAGTTACGCAAGAAGCCTGAACTCACTGAACTCTTTCTTGCCTCTTCCTTCTTCCATGTCCTACCTACACCTTGCTGTGCTTCACTGGCACTTGTCTTGTTCCACAAGCTGAATTACATATGCTGCAAAACACCTATTCATAAAAACAAAGTGGAACAGTGAATAAAATCAGCCCAGAGGGCTGAAGAGGGCTTCAGGGGTGCAAATCCTGGCACGAGATGTGGGGACAGAACTGCATAATGAATGGAGATAGATGGAACTCAGTGACTGACACAAACCACAGTCTAAACAGACGCAGAGAGACTGGAAAATACGTCACAACTGAGAAGACTGTGACTTATCCGTTCCTTAAAGGGAGTCTTCAACTCCAATTATATTTGGAACTGTTTATGTATCTGCTAGAAATTACACAGCTCCACCTTGGTCTTAATGAAACAAACTTTGATAAACAGATGCTTATCACTCTGGAGAAGGGGTGGTAACTAAACAGCAAAACCAAACAACAAATTAGTTGATGGGATAGTTTAGATCAGGATGAAAACACATGAAATGGATCTAGACTACTTGACGAATAGATATGGATGTTAAAAAAGAAATGGCCTTTAAATGCCAATTTGAGTAGTTAGAAAGCAAGGTATCTTTTTTCCTTGTGCAGGTATCCGCTGGAGGATGAAAAAGAGATCAGGAACAGAAGCTACAGTTTAAAAAAAAAAATCCTAGAATAAAAGATGTGCTCTGATTTGCTTGAAAAGCTGCATGAATCCTAGACACAGTTGGTTCATTCTGACATGTGCTTAAGGAGTAGTCCATATCCATGGATAAAATGAGGTAGGAATGATCAAGCAGGTACTTCTTCTTTTCTGCATTTCTGTTTCTTTTTTATTGGCTATTCCTTCTGTGTGTAAACTCAGCAGGCTCCTTCAGATCTGAGAAAGCATAAAACACCAGAAAATTGTAGAGTCCATATGAGTCTTTAGAGTGCAGTGTAATCTGAATGCAAATTCCATTTTCTACAGAAGCACGGTGCTTCTAGAAAGCATGTCAGAAAGTCTAAGGAAAAAGAGACTTCTGCAGCTCATGGCCTAGACAGCACTTGGAACCAATGCGAGGGGAAAAGTATACCATATGGAAGCCTGACAAAGATCTCCTGGATGGTTTAATCAAGGGCTCAGTCAGAAAGACCAGCCTATATCTTAAAATATTTGTTTTATACATTTCTTACAGATGAAAATAGCATGGAACAAGATGAATGTCGACTACATTAAAAGGAGCCGGAAAAAAAGGAAAAAAAGGAAAAAGACAGAATGACAGAAAAGAACCATAAAAATATCAAAGGGCACAGAGAAATCTGAAAGATCAAAAAAGACGAGTTTCATGAGAAACAGTGAAACATAGAGACGTGTGGACGAAGCAGTAAACAAAGAAAAAAAAAACGTCCAGGACCAACCAAAACTCCTGTCTGATGGCATCAGCGCCCCCTGCAACCCCCCAAAGGCTTAGCTTGATCTGACCCTGCATGTGAGCCTGCTCTCTGGGCCACTGGACAGAAGGGATCTGCCATCCCTCTATTTCATGTTCCAGTTAGCAAAGGGCTCTTCCAGGTTCTCTATTTCTGTATAACCCAGAGGACGTGACCTGAGTTTAGGTTGTGAGCCATCTAAGTGAGTACAGGTTGTCGTTTTGTTTGCTTTTCTGCTCAGTTCGTAACTGTGTAACTGTAGCTCGGTAATGAATGGAACTGGTCTTACTTAGGCTGAAGTAGCATAGAACGGCACCGTGCCCATGCTTGCTACTTTTGCTGGATCAAACTGTTTCTGTCCACACTTTTCATTGACTACTAACTCTAAATACAGCTTTACTTTCAGTTCTTATGTTTGGCTGCACTTCCTGCAAGTTCCTAGACCCTTTGTCCATCCACTGTTCTTCGAGCCCTCAAAACAGCTACTGGGCAAAACAGAGCTCAGGAATAGCTAAAAGTGTTACGAACATGCTGACTGCCTAAGGACATACGTTTGGATCTCTATCCTTTGTTAAGCCAAGAATCCCCTTTCAGCAGCATCACTGTCTTTGATGAGAACCAGCCAATGGATGAAAAAGTTTTTCAGGGGATGGGCAGCATACTGCAGGCACTATTTTGTTAGAAAATCACATTAAAAACCCTTATTAAATTGCTACGCCTGACTTTAACAGTGTTCAGAATAGTTGCTGACTGTGTGAAACAAGAAAATGGACTGATGCAAAATACTTCAAAACCAGTGCTATAACCACTGATTGTTCACAACTTGTACAGTGATGATACAGTGCTTTCATCCATCCACACACAAGATCTACATTCTGATTTGTTACATAACCTTTTTTTCATTTAGTTCCTGACACCACTGAGTTACAGCTGGCCTCACAATAAAGGATACAGAACAGATTTCAAACACTGCAAAGGAGCATTTGTACTCAAATTTCTGGGTCAGCTCTTCATACAGAGGGCCATTGGAAGAATTTACATTTCCCCTCCTCTAGAAACCATACGTTTATATAACTGAGACCTTGGCTCAAGTCCACCTCTGCATCTGCCATCTAACACAGGCAGTAAAGTGTCCCCATGCTGTATACTTTTACTTTCAAAACATCCCTTCTGGGTAGAAGTAATATTGCATATATACCTTTTCTTTCAAATATAAAAGTGGTGTTTTCCCTTGATTGGTAAGACTTTATAACTGACTTGGAGGCAAATGACTGCAGCTCACACCTTTTTATTGCTTCAAAGCAAAAGAGAAAAGCAAGGTATAAACAGAGTTAAATATTAGAATGGTAAATCAGGACAGAAAATAAGTCAATCAGGAAGCTGGAGCTGCCTTCTTGTATTTTATTTCATAACTAGGCTGACATATTAAATAATGTTGTGGAATAAACAGTGCAAAATAGCCTTTTCCTATTTTACACACTATTGTTGAAACCAGCTAAAAGACACACAGGAGAGAATGCAAGGCTTCTACGAACACCTTCATTGGGGAAGCACCCATTTCACTATTACTTCAACATGGACATTATGACTGTGACTTTACACTGCAATGAGTTTATGTAATTAAAATAAACAACACCATTAAAGCCACTTCCATTTGCAATTTTAATACAAAACAATAGAAGTGCAAAGTATTGTTATTATTGTTCTATCTGCTGACCTCAAAGTGCTTTGCATATGTCAGCAAGCCAAGCCCCATTATCCACAATGACATAATGTTTCAGGAAGTCAAAGCAAGTTGCAATCCATGCTGTTTTTCTGGGTCAGATACAGCTTATAGAATCCTTTACATCCTGCGGTAGTTCAGTGATACTTGCTTAGGAGTTCATTGCACTGCCTGTGCAGTATAGTGGGATACTTAGATCAGGATTCAGAGGGGTTCTTCAAGGGGAAATGAACCTTTTCTTTTCATCACAAAACTTCCTACCTGTCTTGAAAATTTTTTATATCATCTTCAAATCCACACTACCCAAGTAACACAGAGCAAAGAAAAGATAGGTCCCACTTCTACAAGTTTGAAAGGTGCTTTTGGAAGATGGAAATGGAGACAGAAATGGTTAGCAACCAGAATAATTTGAAAACCAAATACAGACTGTTGATTCTAGAGATACGAAGGAATGTCTCCTCCTGCTTTTGGCCCTGAGACTTAATGTTTTCCTTTACTCAGATTTTTAATATGTTCTGCTCAGTTCTAGTGCCTGAAGAGCTCCCATAACTCCTGGATTGTGCTTAAAAAGAATCAGGCCCACTGATTCCTTAGGAAAACCAGATACTTCACCTTCCAATACAAGCTATCAATATAGAATCATAGAATGGTAAGGGTTGGAAGGGACCTTAAAGATCATCTAGTTCCAACCCCCCTGCCATGAGCAGAGACATCTTCCGCTAGATCAGGTTGCTCAGAGCTCCATCCAGCCTGGCCTTGAACACTTCCAGGAAGGGAGGCGGAGCTCAGTTAGAAATCTTGTGTATAACTTGTTTGTAAGCAGAACAAAAAAACTATAAAAACCCTCCCCACTTTCAAAATAGGAACACTGCAATAAAAAGGGCTTCTCTTACCCCAGGCTGGGGGAGAAAGGCAAACTCAGGTCGGGCAAGAGAGGCAGTAGTGTGCGGAAAGGATATATCTCATGTACACTACAAATTAGTCATTAGAAGGGCCATTCTTATTATTGTACTGGATTTGTGTGTCAAGGATTTTGTAGCGGGAGGGGGGGACGGGACACACACACTATAGGGGTGGCTTCTGTGAGAAGCTGCGAGAAGCTTGCCCTGTGTGCAACAGATCCAGTGCCAGCCGGCTCTGAGACAGACCCACCGCTGGCCAAGGCCAAGCGCATCAGTGATGGTGGTAGCACCTCTGTGATAATGTATTTAAGAAGGGGAAAAAAACCTGCATAAGCACATTTTGCGGCAGGAGAGAAGAGTGAGAAAATGTGAGAGAAACAACTCTGCAGACACCCAGGTCAGTAAAGAAGGAGGGGGAGGAGGTGGTCCAGGTGCCAGAGCAGAGATTCCCCTGCAGCCTGTAATGAAGACCATGCTGAGGCAGGCTGTCCCCCTGCAGGCCATGAAGGTCCACGGTGGAGAAGATATTTACCTGCAGCCCGAGGAGGAGCCCACGCTGGAGCAGGAGGATGCCCGAAGCAGGCTGTGACCCTGTGGAGAGCCCACGCTGGAGCAGGCTCCTGCCAGGACCTGTGGCCGCATGGAAAGAGGAGCCCATGCTGGAGCAGGTTTGCTGGCAGGGCTTGTGACCCCATGGGGGACCCACACTGGAGCAGTCTGCTCCTGAAGGACTGCAACGCATGGTAAAGGGACCCACGCTGGGGCAGTTTGTGAAGAACTGCAGCCCGTGGGAAGGACTCACCTTGGAGATCTGTGCACAACTGTCTCCTGTGAGAGGGGCCTCATGCTGGAGCAGGGGAAGAGAGTGAGGAGGAAGGAGAAGCAGAGATAATGTGTGATGAACTGGCCACAACCCCCATTCCCCGTCTCCTTGTGCTGCTCGGGGTGGGGAGGAGGTAGAGAATTCGGGAGTAAAGTTGAGCCCGGAAAGAAGGGGGGGGCTGACTTTCAAGATTTGGTTTTCTTTCTCATTATCATACTCCAATTTGATTGGCAATAAATTAAACTAATTTCCCCAAGTTCAGTTTGATTTGCCCATGACCGTTACTGGTGAGTGATTTCTCCCCGTCCTTGTCTCGACTCACAAGCCTTTCTTTGTACTTTTTCTCCCCTGTCCAGTTGAGGAGGGGGAGTGATAGAGCGGCTTTGGTGAGCACCTGGTGTTCATCCAGGCTAAACCTTGACAATTAGCCTTCCTGACTTTCCTTTCAATTCAAACCGAAGTAAAATGCTATGTTTGGAAGTGTGAAGCTTGGTAAAGATGTGGATACCAAACAGCTGCAGTTATTACGCTGGATTTAACCTCCTTCAAAGGTAAGAGACGTAACAACCATCTAACACTTACATCAGTTATAAAAAGCCGCTAAGAATGGCATGTTTTGGAGTGTAGAAATCTTGTTCATAAGCTCACATGATTTATTATCCTTAACTTCTCTCTCTAGAACTGGTGAAAAGTTGAACAGAAGGTAAATATCCTCAAACATTTCATTCCTTTTCTTACTGTCATCTATTCTGCCTGCAAAACTTACCTCTGCCTAGATGTTATTTGACATGAACATGTGTAACATTTTAAAAGAAGCATTCAAAATAGATAGCACAGCTTCATAGTCTTAGTCCTCCCCACAGAGGATGTTATGCCAATTAGAAATTGGATTTGTTACCTAATGCAAACTCCACTGGCCCTGTTGACAGGTAATCTAGGATTCAGCTAGAAGACAGAAAATTTTAAAAGGCTTAGCCTGCTTTTTGGCTTTCAGCTAGCTGAAGTAATTTCTTTTTGCTATGTATGTATTTATTATTCATAGACTATGCATTGCTGTATCAGGATCGTTCCATTGGAACTGTTCTGTGAGGTCTTTTTTCTGTAACACAAGCTACACAAGCACTTTTGCTGCTCAACAAACCTGTGGATATTAACCTTTCTGCTCCCCATCAGACAATGTGACAAGATCTACAGACAAAACAAACAAACTGTAGATCTACAACATTTTACACATACTTTTGAACAGATCACCTGCAAAAATCACTTCACAATCTTTGACATTTCTTTCTTTCTTCTAGTGAATGCAATTTGAAATGTGAGAAAATAAGCTCAAATTCTAGATTATAAATATATTCATACTTATTTCTGCTTACAAGCCTGGAAGGAATGCAATAAAAAAAAACCATTATTTCAAAAGTATGTGCATGTATCTGCACACAACATTCAAAATGCTTGCATCCCCATACTAGGATACCACAAGTACCCTATACCTACTAGGATACTTGGTTACAAGAGCATACTAAAAGCAGAGGAGCAAATTGAGGTTCATCTTTGCAAATTAGTCTCATAGTCTGATCCTTCTGGATGATCTTTTCATTTATTCTTTAGATATAACAAAAAAAGCCATGAAACATTACTAACATTCTGTATATTCAGTGTTTCTGAGATGCTCAGTAGAGGAATTCCAAA
The DNA here is from genome assembly GCF_030867145.1 of Opisthocomus hoazin. Lineage (NCBI taxonomy): Eukaryota > Metazoa > Chordata > Aves > Opisthocomiformes > Opisthocomidae > Opisthocomus > Opisthocomus hoazin. The sequence goes on from NW_027448879.1 coordinate 11,390, forward strand.
GAGGTGTGCAAGTAGACACTAACTACAGAAGAAAACAGCAAGCAGTTAGCAATTGAAAGAAAAGGAAAGAGAAATGGGGGTAGTCAGTTTTGCTCTGGACTTGATACAGCCATATTAATATTCTCACTTTTGAAAGTGTGCTTCTAGTTTCACTCCCCGTTGATTCTTTTATGTTCAGCACTCAGTATATGTACTCCTTCCACTTCTCCATAATTTAGATGTCTCTATTTCTGTGTAGCCTTCTTTCTAAACAACCTATCTCTTGCCCTAACTTCCCTTAAATTTCTTAGAATGATTCCCACTGTGACCTTTACCACCCGAGTGCATGGTTTTTTTTGTGCCACCTACCTACAGATCCTTCTCAATATGTAAATCCCACTGCCTGAGCAAGGATTCTTCACATGAAGTTCAAATCACAGGGCTGAATCCTGCAAACCCTTCACATGCATAGTCCCTACTCAGAGGTCTCCCTTATGTGTAAGGTTTTCAAGATCAGGTTTCCAGTTTGAATGTAATACTTTTCCATTGAAAGCAGTTGGATCTGCATTTCTATCTTGGCCCTGCCTCATTGACATTTCCAAACCCATTTCTTTGTATGCAAAGCACAGATTTATTGAAAAGAGGGTGCTTTTTTTTTCCCCATGAAAAGGTATTTGCCGGTGTCACACAGATATGTATTCTGGCTTCTCTGATTTGAAACTTTGCTATGATTTTTATTTGCATGAGAGCAGGGCATAACTCAGTATGACCCTACTGGATATCCCGCTGAATTTACATCTTCTGCAGCCACTGTGGGGGAAAGGTCGAATCAGTATCATCGACCTAACTAAACAAATGGAATTTAAATACTCATTTCCACAGAAAACAGTGAAGTGTATTCATATCAAATATCAGCAACCATAAAGACAACATGAAATTTCGAAACAGTTATAGTATTTTTGTATTTTAATTAAAAGAACATTTGTCACATGCAATGCAATATAATCAAATGAAGGGAAAAAATACCCATTGTCGATTAACACTATCAATTGCCAGATAACTGTTCATTAAAATCAAATAAAGGCATGATAGTGAGAGTTTTATGATAAGCAGTGAAAGGACATTTCGGCGAAGCTACTGAAGGTGAAGGGCTCTGGAGCAGAGGGTCGCGCCGAGGGACCCTTTCTCCGGTGGCAAAACCGCAGCGGCGAGGCGGCAAAAAGCGCCGAGAGGAGAACCCCGCCCCCTCCCCGAGCGGGAAAGCGGGAGGTGTCAACGAGCGGCAGCTCTGACTCAGCGGGGGCGGAGTCGAGTGTGACAGCGGCCGAACCCCCTCACAGATAAGAGCAGCCCCCAGGGAGCGCGGGCGAGCAGAGCCGACAAACAGGGGCGGCGCGGCAGCCCGCGCGGCAGTTTGCGCGGGCAGGGCGAGCGGGGAAGGCGACTGGCAGGGTGCAGCCGCCCCTCCTGGCTACTCAAGCAGTGGGAATCGCTCTTCCAGGAGATATTCTAGCCATGGTTACCACCCGTGGTAAAGCTCTTGCTCGAAGGAGTGTGGGGACCCAGACGGAGGCCCCACGCAAGAACGCGGGTGTCCAGGTCTCTGGCTGCAGGGAGTGCCTGAGCCTGGCGCTCGTACCGGAGGACAGCAGAGACAACGGCTGTGTTTGGTGCGAGCAGGTGAATGACCTGCTCAGCCTGGTGGCAGAGCTGAAGGAGGAAGTGGAGAGGCTGAGGAGCATCCTGGAGTGTGAGAGGGAGATCGACTGGTGGGGCAGCACCCTGCCCTCCCTGAGGCAGACGCAGCAGGAGGCGGCTCCACAGAAAGCAGAGAACCCCCTACCCTCTTGCCACCGAGCAGAAAGAGGGGGCCTAAGAGATGGGGGGGAATGGAAATGGGTCCCTGCTCAGGGTGGCAAGCGAATCTCCCCCCGGCCTCCCTCACCTGCCCAGTTGCCCTTAAGCAACAGATACGGGGCTCTGGAATGTGAGGGACCAGCCACAGTGGATGTGGGTGAAGGTGAAGCTCTATCCAGGCGGTTGCCCAGGACAAGTCAGACAGCCCCAAGAATTACAACTGCCTTGGCTAAGAAAAAAAGGAGAGTCATTGTCATAGGTGATTCCCTTCTGAGGGGAACAGAGGGCCCGATCTGCCGACCGGACCCATCCCACAGGGAAGTCTGCTGCCTCCCTGGGGCCCGGGTTAGGGATGTTGCTAAGGAACTCCCTGGTCTGGTGCGGCCTTCTGATTACTACCCCCTCTTGGTAATGCAGGTTGGCAGGGACGAGATCACAGAGAGAAGTCCCAAGGCCATCAAAAGGGACTTCAGGGCACTGGGGTGACTGGTTGAGGGATCAGGGGCGCAGGTGGTGTTTTCCTCCATCCCCTCAGTGGCAGGGAACAGCACTGAAAGGGGCAGGAAAACTCACCTGGTTAACAGGTGGCTCAGAGACTGGTGCCATCGGTCAAATTTTGGCTTCTTTGATCATGGGGAGGTGTACACAGCACCGGGCCTGCTGGTGACAGGTGGAACTCAGCTATCTCAAAGGGGAAAAAGGATTCTTGGCCACGAGCTGGCGGGGCTCATTGAGAGGGCTTTAAACTAGGTTCGAAGGGGGAAGGGGATATTGCCCAGCTCACTAGTGATGAGCCCAGGCTTGGCGTGCCAAGGCCAGGGGTGAGATTGACAGCCCAGCTCAAGTGTGTCTATACCAACGCACGTAGCATGGGCAATAAACAGGAGGAGCTGGAAGCCATTATACAGCAGGACGGCTACGACTTGGTCGCCATCACAGAAATGTGGTGGGACAACTCGCATGACTGGCATGCTGACTAGGATGGCTATAGACTCTTTAGGAAAGACAGGCCAACAAGGAGAGGTGGGGGAGTTGCTCTATAAGTAAGGGAGCAACTGGAATGCATTGAGCTTGGCCTGGGGGCAAATGAGGAAGGAGTTGAGAGCTTGTGGTTTAGAACTAAGGGACAGGCTCACACAGGTGACATTACTGTGGGTGTGTACTACAGGCCACCTGACCAAGAGGAGGAGGTTGATGAGGCCTTCTACAGGCAGCTGCAAGCAGTCTCACAGTCACAGGCCCTGGTTCTCATGGGGGACTTCAACCACCCTGACATCAGCTGGGAAGACCATACAGCTAGGCAGGCGCAACCCAGGAGCATCGATGATAACTTTCTGATGCAAGTGGTGGAGGAACCAACAAGGAAAGGCGCGCTGCTGGACATTGTGTTAACAAACAAGGAGGGACTGGTGGAGGATATGAAGGTCGGAGGTAGGCTCAGCTGCAGTGACCATGAAATGGTCGAGTTCAGGATCCTGCGTGGAGGAAGCAGGGCGATAAGCAGGATCAAAACCTTGGACCTCAGGAGGGCTAATTTTGCCCTCTTCAAGGAGCTACTGGCAGAAATCCCATGGGCCAGGGCTCTCGAAGGCAGGGGGGTCCAAGAGTGCTGGTCGCTCTTTAAACGTCTCTTCCTCCACGCTCAGGAGCGGTGCATCCCCCTGAGAAAGAAATCGAGCAAAGGAAGCAGGAGACCTGCATGGTTAAACAAGGAGCTTCTAGCAGAGATCAGGCAGAAGAGAAAGGTCCATGGAATGTGGAAAGAGGGGCAGGCCACTTGGGAAGAATACAGGAAGGTGGTGAGAGCATGCAGGGATGCGATGAGGAAGGCCAAGGCCCACCTGGAATTGAAGCTGGCAAGGGATGTCAAAAACAACAAGGGCTTCTTGAACTACATCAGCAGCAAAAGGAAGGCTAGGGACAATGTGGGGCCGCTGCTGAATGAGGCGGGTGTCCTGGTGACGGAGGATGCAGAGAAGGCAGAGCTACTGAATGCCTTCTTTTCTTCAATCTTCAGTGCCAAGGCAGGCTCTCAGGAATCCCAGGCCCCAGAGGTAAGAGAGGAAGCCCACAGTGAGGAAGACTTTCCCTTGGTCGAGGAGGACTGTGTGAGGGACCGCTTAAGTGATCTGGACACCCGCAAATCCATGCGCCCCGATGGAATGCACCCACGAGTGCTGAGGGAGCTGGCGGATGTCATTGCTGAGCCACTCTCCATCATCTTTGAGAGGTCCTGGAGGACAGGAGAGGTGCCTGAGGACTGGAGAAAGGCCAACGTCACTCCAATCTTCAAAAAGGGCAAGAAGGAGGACCCAGGGAACTACAGGCCGGTCAGCCTCACCTCCATCCCGGGAAAGGTGACGGAGCAGCTTATCCTGGAGGTCGTCAACAAGCAAGTGGAAGAAAAGAAGGTTATCAGGAGTAGTCAGCATGGATTCACCAAGGGGAAATCATGCCTGACCAATCTAATAGCTTTCTACGATGACATGACTGGCTGGGTAGATGAGGGGAGAGCTGTAGATGTTGTCTACCTCGACTTCAGCAAGGCTTTCGACACAGTCTCCCATAATATCCTCCTAGGGAAGCTCAGGAAGTATGTGTTGGACGAGTGGTTGGTGACGTGGATTGAGGTGGATTGAGAACTGGCTGAATGGCAGAGCTCAGAGGGTTGTCATCAGCGGCGCTGAGTCTAGTTGGAGGCCAGTAATTAGTGGTGTCCCTCAGTGGTCAGTAATGGGCCCACTCTTGTTTAACTTCTTCATCAACGACCCGGATGAAGAGTTAGAGTGCACCCTCAACAAGTTTGCTGATGACATCAAACTGGGAGGTGTGGTAGATACACCAGAAAGCTCTGCTGCCATTCAGCGAGACCTGGACAGGCTGGAAAGCTGGGCAGAGAGGAACCTGATGAGGTTCAAAAAAGGCAAATGCAGGGTCCTGCACCTGGGGAGGAACAAACCCCATGCCATGAGGCCTCATCTGGAGTAGTCTGTCCAGTTCTGGGCTTCCCAGTTCAAGAAAGATGAAGAGCTACTGGAGAGAGTCCAGCAGAGGGCTACAAGGATGGTGAGGGGACTGGAACATCTCTCCTACGAGGAAAGGCTGAGGGAGCTGGGCTTGTTCAGCCTGAAGAAGAGAAGGCTGTGAGGGGACCTTATAAATGCTTACAAATATCTGAAGGGTGGGTGCCAGGAGGATGGGGCCAAGCTCTTTTCAGTGGTGTCCAGAGACAGGACAAGGGGCAATGGGCACAAACTGAAGCACAGGAAGTTCCATCCAAATATGAGGAAGAACGTCTTCCCTCTGAGGGTGACGGAGCCTTGGAACAGGCTGCCCAGGGAGGTAGTGGAGTCTCCTTCTCTGGAGATATTCAAGACCCGCCTGGACGAGGTCCTGTGCAGCCTACTGTAGGTGACCCTGTTCAGCAGGGGGGTTGGACTAGATGACCCACAGAGATCCCTTCCAACCCCTACCATTCTGTGATTCTGTGATTCTACTGTAGGTGACCCTGCTTCGGCACGAGGGTTGGACTAGATGACCCACAGAGGTCCCTTCCGACCCCTACCATTCTGTGATTCTGTGATACAGCACAAACAGTATACTTGTATTCCTTAGCCTCACCATTCTTCCAGCTATACAGCTAATTCCAAAAGGACATACAATGCCATCAAGCCATTTCCAGAAACATTTCTTTCCCACATGGGAAAGATTTTGAAATGCTGGACCCTAAAATGGCAACTTCATGATTTATAGAAAAGCTTGCACCAATTCACTGTACCAATCAAAATTGTGTAACCTTCTAACCAGTATCCAAAATAAATTCTTTGGTTTCCACAAATGAGGACAGAGGGGAACGTGAAAAGAACCCCTCCTCTGCTGATAACTGACCAATCATCCTGTGGAGAAGATTACCATGCAGGCAAAATATTAGTTCAGCTATATAAAAATGCAGGAAATTTTGGGAAGATTGATAAGTTTGAAAAGGGTAGAATGTAGAATTCTGCTCAGTGATGTATAAAAAGCAAAATTCAGGCTCCACTGAGAAGAAAAACAAAGAACAGGAAAGAAAAGTGAGATTTTTTTCAGGACAAAGAAACAAGCATCAAAAATGAAATGCAGAAAATAAGGAGGAATACAGGTGAAAGAAACAACTGAGAGGGAATGTTTTAGGGTGAGAGGAAGGAGAATGACAAAATAAGAAAAAGAGTAGAGACTGCCACATGGAGCAAAGGGAAAGGTTCCTGAGTGAAAGCAACAACTTTTTTTCCCTTCCTTTAAAAAGCTTGACAATTCCTTTGGCAGAAAACGCTTGGCAGAGGAGACAGGAACAGAGCAGGAGGTTTTAGAGGAAATTCAGAAATAGCAAAGAATTGAAGAGACAAAGGTCATGCTAGTTTAAGAGAAAAGAAAAATAAAGATACTGGTCAAGGGACAGAGAAATGGATAGAAAAGAGAAAATCTTTTGTGGAATTGAAAACTCCGTGATGCTCACAGTATCTTTCTTCAGCAAGGCATGGTGCCACTTAAGTAGGGCAAAATCAAAGAAAGATGGAATAGTAAAAAAATGCAAAGAAGGATACCTTTTAAAAGGACCCCAAGGAAGCAAAAGGAAAAAGGAACAGTGAAGGAGAGAAGATCATGCAGGATAGCTAAGAACAGCTAACAAAATAAATGTGAACAAGAGGGTCAGAAGAAAGTAACTCAGTGAAAGCCTGCAGTAGACAGAAATCACAGTACCTGGCTAACAGCATGAGTCCGTAGAGGTGACGACCCCGAGAGACTGCAAGGGAGGGTAGGCGGGGCACCTTGGAGTGACAAGGACCTTTACTGTGGAAGCCAAGGTTCCCTCAGCCTCATTGGAGAACTGAGGAGAGAGGTAGAGCCAAGATTACTGAATAAATAGGAAGGAGAATCAAAAGAATGGCAGATGAGAGAAACCAAGGCAGATGAGGGCAGGAGAAAGAAGAACCAGATATGACAAGTCCCATCTGCATTGATATGTCATATTACCGCTTGGGCAACCTGCAGTAGTATTGTGAAATGTTGGAAAAAAATAAGCTGAATTTGATTTTATCATTCCTCCTAAAAAAGTTCCAAAACACTGGAAAGGCTTCCAGTAATCAAAGTCTATCTTGGTTATAAACCAAATTCACATTTCAGATTTGAATGGAAACCTACAGTTATCTGGGATTATGTTTTGTTTATGGCTTTAAACATTTATGGATTAAGTGAAGTAGCTCTGTAAAAAATAGTACACACTCACATACATACATTATAAGGATGATTTGTTGTCTTTGAAACACCGCTCCTGGCAGATATATCTGATGAAACCTGTAAGGCATTTATCACCCTTGTTTGTGGGACTGCATATATATGTATCAAGCATATCTTAAAAAGGAATTGTATGGTAACTGAAAGTGATGGTAGTTACAAGAGATTTGACACTACACATCACATCTTAGTACAGGAGATATTTCTGAAGCAGAGTTTTCAAAGCAAGGCGAAAAGAAGGATCTTGCAGCTCATAAGGAAATTACAGGTGTTCATTATAATGACAGATAATTGAAATCTATTCTTCAGATTTTTAAGACTATACAATAGTATACCACAAATG
>NW_027448880.1:2500-5000 GCF_030867145.1 Opisthocomus hoazin
CACGCGCGCGCGCGCGTCAGTGCGGCACGGCACCCCCGCGGTGCCCACCCGCAGACAGACGCCCGCGCGGGAGGCCGGCGGCGAGGCCCGCGCCATCGCCGCCCCGCGCCTCCCTCCCCCGAAGCTCGCTCTCGCTCTCTCTTCCCCAAACCCACCGCCGATAGCCCGGCGGGGACGAGCTCCGTCCAGCAGGCGCTCTCCGGGAGCGGGGAGCTTCGGAGCGCTCCCCGAGTCTCCATTTAGGGGGACGAAGGCCCGCGCGCTCGCGCGCGCGGCCCTGCGAGGCACCCCAGCCGCGCCGCTGCTGGCCCGCCGGCCCCCCCCCCCCCGCGCTAGGGCGGGGGGGCTCGGCGGCGCAGACGGCGATTGATCGTAAAGCGACGCTCAGACAGGCGTAGCCCCGGGAGGAACCCGGGGCCGCGAGTGCGTTCGAAGTGTCGATGATCAATGTGTCCTGCAATTCACATTAATTCTCGCAGCTAGCTGCGTTCTTCATCGACGCACGAGCCGAGTGATCCACCGCTAAGAGTTGTCTCGGTTTCGGCACCGCCCCGCGCGCGCGGAGGGGCCGGGACCGCTCGCCGAGAGCGGCCCCTTCTCTGAGGACGGCCGGACCGACCGCCGGCCCCGCCGCCGCCCACCCCCCTCCGCACGCGCGGAGGGGGCGCGGCGCGGCGGCGCGACGCGGCGCGACGGAGAGGCCCTCGCCTCGGCTTGACCGTACGAGCACAGGGGAAACGGAAAACAACGGAAAACCCCGAGCGGCCAAAGGGCGGGGGAGCCCGCGCTCCCGACCGACCCTGGGGAAACGTACGCAACACACACACACACCCTTGGCGCGCTTCGGGGGCGGCCCAGGCGCCCGGGCTCGGACCGGCCTCCCCCCGGAGGCTACGGCACGCCCGGCCGCGACGCCTGCCCGCCTTCGCTCGGGAGCCGGACGCCCGGCTGCGCCCGCGCTGCGACGAGCCGGCTCCGCCCACCACGGTCGCCTCTCGCCCCGCCGGCGAACCTCGGCGCCGACGCCGCCTTCCACCGACGCCGGAGGAAGCGCGGCCGGCCACTGGAGCGCGAGCCGGCGACGCGCGGCCGCCCACCGGCCCGCGCCGGATGGGCGAACCCGGCCACCCCGCCCGGCGGCGGCGGCCGCCACCGCCGCCGCGAAAACCGCCGCCGCAGCCGCTTCTCGCCTCGGCCCCCTGGGGCCGCCGGCACGGCCCCAGCGGAAAGGCGGACGGCGCTGAGCGCGGGGGGCGGCTCCCACTCTCCCCGTTTCCACGCGAAGACCCGGAGCGGGACGCCCCCGCGCCGCGCGCCCGCCCTCGAGACGGAAGCGACGGGCGGGGAAACGCGGGACGGGACGGCCGCCAGCGGATGCGGCCGGGGAACCCTCCCGGACGACCCGACGGACGACCGGCACCGACCGGCACGCCGAGCGGCGCCGCCGCCGCTCGGCCTGGGGGGGTGTGGCTCGCCCCCCCCTTTCTTTCCCTGGGCGCCGAGGGCGGGGCGAGGAGCGGGAGAGGGGAGCGCGGCGCGCCCCGAGCGCGGCCGCAGCGCGAGCGTCCAAAGGCGCGGGGCGGCCCCCCGGCGGCCGCCCCCCCCCGCGGGGGCTCGCCGCGCCTTTCTTTCCCCCGGCGCGGAGCCCGCGCTCCGGCCGGCGGGTGGCCCCGTTTGCGAGGGCGGGCAGGTCGGCCGCGGCCGACCCGCGCCGCGGTCTCTCCGCCGAGACCGGCCCGCGGAGAGGGGGGGCAGGTTGGGGCAGCGAGACGCCCCCCCTTCTCCGGCACGGCGGCCCGCGGGGGCGGACGCCCCCCCCGCGGCTCGCGCCGTGCCGCTCGAGTCTTTAAACCGCCGCCCGGCTCCTTTGGCCTTTGACCCCCGGACTCGGCCGAGGGAGGGCCGCCGAAGCGCGGACGCTAGGTACCTGGCCCTGGGGTGAGGGAAACGACCTGCATGGCCCCGCGGGGGTGCCTCCCCCGGCTGCCGCCCTCGGGGGAGCGTCCGCCCGCGGGGGCGCGCCCGGCATCCGCCGCCACCACCTCGTCCTCCTTAGCCCCGGGGCCCGGGGTTTCCCTCGATAGCCCGGCGCTGCGCCCGGGGGGAGAGACGTGGCTCGGGCCGCCCGCTCGCGCGGGACGCGACCCGGCCGGGGGGGGGCCTCGCCCGCCCCGGGCGGCGCCAGCGGCCGAGACCGTGCTCGCGCCCCCCCCTTCCGCCACGGCTCCCTCTTCGAGAGGCAGCCGTGCCGGGTCGGAGGGGAGGTTCGCGGGTCCGGCCGCCGCGCCGCCCGAAACGCCGTGCGCACACCCGCGCCACGGCCCGGAACGCCCGGAGACAGCCCTGTCCCGCGCGCGGGGGGGTAGACGGCGCCGCCGCCGGCGCCGCCCCACCCCCCCCCCAGGAGCTGCCGCCCCCCGAAGACGGCGACACCCCTCGGCTGTCGCGCTTGCGGCCCCCGGTGCCGCCGCCGTCGCTCGACGCTCGCCCCCCGGCCCGC
>NW_027448880.1:10000-20000 GCF_030867145.1 Opisthocomus hoazin
CGCGCGGCTTCTGGCAGTCGGAAGCGCCGTGCGCGATAGGTAGGAGGCAGAACGGCCACGGCCACAGCCGCCGTGCAACGCCCGAGTCTGCCGGCTGAACCGCGAGTAGCTGCAGCGGTTCGATGGCGCTGGTCCGCGAGCGCCAGCCCTCTGCCCTAGTATACGGACAGCGAGGTCCCCGGCCCCGGCGGGCTCGAAGAGAACCGTCTTCCCCCAGCGGGGAGGCGCGCGAGCGCCGCCGACTCTTACCATGACGTAACTGGAGGCAGCGCAAAGCAGCGACCCCTTCGGCAGCTCCGAAGAAGAACCGGGCAAGACGTCTACCTGCCAGAACCGCGGTGGAGCCAAAGTCCCGCCGGAGCGAGGTAGACGAGGCATCCCTTTCCGCCGGCAGCTCCGGCGGCCACATCGGGCACAACGGACCCGGCGGACGGTAAAACGGGTAGACCTGGCCTCCCTGCCGGCAGAACGGGTAGACGAGGCCTCCCTGCCTGGAACCGGGTAGACCTGGCATCCCTGCCGGAAGCGGGTAGACCTGGCATCCCTGCCGGTAAAACGGGTAGACCTGGCCTCCCTGCCGGCAGAACGGGTAGACGAGGCCTCCCTGCCTGGAACCGGGTAGACCTGGCATCCCTGCCGGAAGCGGGTAGACCTGGCATCCCTGCCGGCAAAACGGGTAGACCTGGTCTCCCTGCCGCCAAAACGGGTAGACCTGGCCTCCCTGCAGGTAAAACGGGTAGACCTGGCCTCCCTGCCGGCAGAACGGGTAGACCTGGCCTCCCTGCCGCCAGAACGGGTAGACCTGGCATCCCTGCCGGCAAAACGGGTAGACCTGGTCTCCCTGCCGGTAAAACGGGTAGACCTGGTCTCCCTGCAGGTAAAACGGGTAGACCTGTTATCCCTGCCGGCAAAACGGGTAGACCTGGTCTCCCTGCAGCCAGAACGGGTAGACCTGGCATCCCTGCCGGTAAAACGGGTAGACCTGGTCTCCCTGCCGGCAAAAAGGGTAGACCTGTTCTCCCTGCCGCCAGAACGGGTAGACCTGGCCTCCCTGCCGGTAAAACGGGTAGACCTGGTCTCCGTGCAGGTAAAACGGGTAGACCTGGCATCCCTGCCGGCAGAACGGGTAGACATGGTCTCCCTGCCGCCAGAACGGGTAGACCTGGCATCCCTGCCGGCAAAACGGGTAGACCTGGTCTCCCTGCCGGTAAAACGGGTAGACCTGGCCTCCCTGCAGGTAAAACGGGTAGACCTGTTATCCCTGCCGGCAAAACGGGTAGACCTGGCATCCCTGCCGGCAAAACGGGTAGACCTGGTCTCCCTGCAGCCAGAACGGGTAGACCTGGTCTCCCTGCCGCTAGAACGGGTAGACCTGGCCTCCCTGCCGGCAATATGGGTAGACCTGGCCTCCCTGCCGGTAAAACGGGTAGACCTGGCATCCCTGCAGGTAAAACGGGTAGACCTGGCATCCCTGCCGGCAAAACGGGTAGACCTGGTCTCCCTGCCGGTAAAACGGGTAGACCTGTTCTCCCTGCAGGTAAAACGGGTAGACCTGTTCTCCCTGCAGGTAAAACGGGTAGACCTGGTCTCCCTGCAGCCAGAACGGGTAGACCTGGCATCCCTGCCGGTAAAACGGGTAGACCTGGTCTCCCTGCCGGCAAAAAGGGTAGACCTGTTCTCCCTGCCGCCAGAACGGGTAGACCTGGTCTCCCTGCCGGTAAATGGGTAGACCTGGTCTCCCTGCCGGCAATATGGGTAGACCTGGCCTCCCTGCAGCCAGAACGGGTAGACCTGGTCTCCCTGCCGGTAAATGGGTAGACCTGGTCTCCCTGCCGCTAGAACGGGTAGACCTGGCCTCCCTGCCGGCAATATGGGTAGACCTGGCCTCCCTGCCGGTAAAACGGGTAGACCTGGCATCCCTGCAGGTAAAACGGGTAGACCTGGCATCCCTGCCGGCAAAACGGGTAGACCTGGTCTCCCTGCCGGTAAAACGGGTAGACCTGTTCTCCCTGCAGGTAAAACGGGTAGACCTGGTCTCCCTGCAGCCAGAACGGGTAGACCTGGCATCCCTGCCGGTAAAACGGGTAGACCTGGTCTCCCTGCCGGCAAAAAGGGTAGACCTGTTCTCCCTGCCGCCAGAACGGGTAGACCTGGTCTCCCTGCCGGTAAATGGGTAGACCTGGTCTCCCTGCCGGCAATATGGGTAGACCTGGCCTCCCTGCAGCCAGAACGGGTAGACCTGGCATCCCTGCCGGTAAATGGGTAGACCTGGCATCCCTGCCGGTAAAACGGGTAGACCTGGCATCCCTGCCGGCAATACGGGTAGACCTGGTCTCCCTGCCGCTAGAACGGGTAGACCTGGCATCCCTGCCGGTAAAACGGGTAGACCTGGCCTCCCTGCCGGCAATACGGGTAGACCTGGCCTCCCTGCCGGTAAAACGGGTAGACCTGGCCTCCCTGCCGGCAGAACGGGTAGACCTGGTCTCCCTGCCGGCAGAACGGGTAGACCTGGTCTCCCTGCAGGAAAAACGGGTAGACCTGGTCTCCCTGCAGCCAGAACGGGTAGACCGCGCATCCCTGCCGGTAAATGGGTAGACCTGGCATCCCTGCCGGTAAAACGGGTAGACCTGGCATCCCTGCCGGCAGAACGGGTAGACCTGGTCTCCCTGCCGCCAGAACGGGTAGACCTGGCCTCCCTGCAGGTAAAACGGGTAGACCTGGCCTCCCTGCCGGCAGAACGGGTAGACCTGGCCTCCCTGCCGGCAGAAGGGGTAGACCTGTCCTCCCTGCGGACAGAGCGGGTCGCCCGTGCTGGAGGCCCGTATGCAGGGGTGCCTGCACGGGGTGGGAAGGGGCGGCGGCGGGGTGCCTGTGCTCTCTCAGCCGGGGCGGCGGTGGGGGGGCTTGTGGGGGGTGGCTGGGGGCGGCAGGCCGGCCGTGCCGGAGGCCCGTATGCAGGGGTGCCTGCACGGGGTGGGAAGGGGCGGCGGCGGGGTGCCTGTGCTGTCTCAGCCGGGGCGGCGGTGGGGGGGCTTGTGGGGGGTGGCTGGGGGCGGCAGGCCGGCCCTGCCGGAGGCCCGTATGCAGGGGTGCCTGCACGGGGTGGGAAGGGGCGGCGGCGGGCTGCCTGTGCTCTCTCAGCCGGGGCGGCGGTGGGGGGGCTTGCGGGGGGTGGCTGGGGGCGGCAGGCCGGCCCTGCCGGAGGCCCGTATGCAGGGGTGCCTGCACGGGGTGGGAAGGGGCAGCGGCGGGCTGCCTGTGCTCTCTGAGCCGGGGCCGCGGTGGGGGGGGCTTGCGGGGGGTGGCTGGGGGCGGCAGGCCGGCCCTGCCGGAGGCCCGTATGCAGGGGTGCCTGCACGGGGTGGGTGGGCCTGCGGCGGGCTGCCTGTGCTCTCTCAGCCGAGGCGGCGGTGGGGGGGGCTTGCGGGGGGTGGCTGGGGTCGGCAGGCCGGCCCTGCCGGAGGCCCGTATGCAGGGGTGCCTGCACGGGCTGGGAAGGGCCGGCGGCGGGGTGCCTGTGCTGTCTCAGCCGGGGCGGCGGTGGGGGGGCTTGTGGGGGGTGGCTGGGGGCGGCAGGCCGGCCCTGCCGGAGGCCCCTATGCAGGGGTGCCTGCACGGGGTGGGAAGGGCCGGCGGCGGGCTGCCTGTGCTCTCTCAGCCGGGGCGGCGGTGGGGGGGCTTGTGGGGGGTGGCTGGGGGCGGCAGGCCGGCCGTGCCGGAGGCCCGTATGCAGGGGTGCCTGCACGGGGTGGGAAGGGGCGGCGGCGGGGTGCCAGTGCTGTCTCAGCCGGGGCGGCGGTGGGGGGGCTTGTGGGGGGTGGCTGGGGGCGGCAGGCCGGCCCTGCCGGAGGCCCGTATGCAGGGGTGCCTGCACGGGGTGGGAAGGGGCGGCGGCGGGCTGCCTGTGCTCTCTCAGCCGGGGCGGCGGTGGGGGGGCTTGCGGGGGGTGGCTGGGGGCGGCAGGCCGGCCCTGCCGGAGGCCCCTATGCAGGGGTGCCTGCACGGGGTGGGAAGGGCCGGCGGCGGGCTGCCTGTGCTCTCTCAGCCGGGGCGGCGGTGGGGGGGCTTGCGGGGGGTGGCTGGGGGCGGCAGGCCGGTCCTGCCGGAGGCCCGTATGCAGGGGTGCCTGCACGGGGTGGGAAGGGCCGGCGGCGGGCTGCCTGTGCTGTCTCAGTCGGGGCGGCGGTGGGGGGGCTTGCGGGGGGTGGCTGGGGTCGGCAGGCCGGCCCTGCCGGAGGCCCGTATGCAGGGGTGCCTGCACGGGGTGGGTGGGCCTGCGGCGGGCTGCCTGTGCTCTCTGAGCCGGGGCGGCGGTGGGGGGGGCTTGCGGGGGGTGGCTGGGGGCGGCAGGCCGGCCCTGCCGGAGGCCCGTATGCAGGGGTGCCTGCACGGGGTGGGTGGGCCTGCGGCGGGCTGCCTGTGCTCTCTGAGCCGGGGCGGCGGTGGGGGGGGCTTGCGGGGGGTGGCTGGGGGCGGCAGGCCGGCCCTGCCGGAGGCCCGTATGCAGGGGTGCCTGCACGGGGTGGGAAGGGGCGGCGGCGGGGTGCCTGTGCTCTCTCAGCCGGGGCGGCGGTGGGGGGGCTTGCGGGGGTTGTCTGGGGGCGGCAGGCCGGTCCTGCCGGAGGCCCGTATGCAGGGGTGCCTGCACGGGCTGGGAAGGGGCGGCGGCGGGCTGCCTGTGCTGTCTCAGCCGGGGCGGCGGTGGGGGGGCTTGTGGGGGGTGGCTGGGGGCGGCAGGCCGGCCCGGCCGGAGGCCCGTATGCAGGGGTGCCTGCACGGGGTATGAAGGGCCGGCGGCGGGGTGCCTGTGCTCTCTCAGCCGAGGCGGCGGTGGGGGGGCTTGTGGGGGGTTGCTGGGGGCGGCAGGCCGGCCCTGCCGGAGGCCCGTATGCAGGGGTGCCTGCACGGGGTGGGAAGGGGCGGCGGCGGGCTGCCTGTGCTGTCTCAGCCGGGGCGGCGGTGGGGGGGCCTGTGGCGGGTGGCTGGGGGCGGCAGGCCGGCCCTGCCGGAGGCCCGTATGCAGGGGTGCCTGCACGGGGTGGGAAGGGCCGGCGGCGGGCTGCCTGTGCTCTCTCAGCCGGGGCGGCGGTGGGGGGGCTTGCGGAGGGGTGGCTGGGGTCGGCAGGCCGGCCCTGCCGGAGGCCCGTATGCAGGGGTGCCTGCACGGGGTGGGAAGGGCCGGCGGCGGGCTGCCTGTGCTCTCTCAGCCGGGGCGGCGGTGGGGGGGCTTGCGGAGGGGTGGCTGGGGGCGGCAGGCCGGCCCTGCCGGAGGCCCGTATGCAGGGGTGCCTGCACGGGGTGGGAAGGGCCGGCGGCGGGCTGCCTGTGATCTCTCAGCCGGGGCGGCGGTGGGGGGGGTTGCGGGGGGTGGCTGGGGGCGGCAGGCCGGCCCTGCCGGAGGCCCGTATGCAGGGGTGCCTGCACGGGGTGGGAAGGGCCGGCGGCGGGCTGCCTGTGCTCTCTGAGCCGGGGCGGCGGTGGGGGGGGCTTGCGGGGGGTGGCTGGGGTCGGCAGGCCGGCCCTGCCGGAGGCCCGTATGCAGGGGTGCCTGCACGGGGTGGGAAGGGGCGGCGGCGGGGTGCCTGTGCTCTCTGAGCCGGGGCGGCGGTGGGGGGGCTTGCGGGGGGTGGCTGGGGGCGGCAGGCCGGCCCTGCCGGAGGCCCGTATGCAGGGGTGCCTGCACGGGGTGGGAAGGGCCGGCGGCGGGCTGCCTGTGCTGTCTCAGTCGGGGCGGCGGTGGAGGGGCTTGCGGGGGATGGCTGGGGTCGGCAGGCCGGCCCTGCCGGAGGCCCGTATGCAGGGGTGCCTGCACGGGGTGGGTGGGCCTGCGGCGGGCTGCCTGTGCTCTCTGAGCCGGGGCGGCGGTGGGGGGGGCTTGCGGGGGGTGGCTGGGGGCGGCAGGCCGGCCCTGCCGGAGGCCCGTATGCAGGGGTGCCTGCACGGGGTGGGAAGGGGCGGCGGCGGGGTGCCTGTGCTCTCTGAGCCGGGGCGGCGGTGTGGGGGCTTGCGGGGGGTGGCTGGGGGCGGCAGGCCGGCCCTGCCAGAGGCCCGTATGCAGGGGTGCCTGCACGGGGTGGGAAGGGGCGGCGGCGGGGTGCCTGTGCTCTCTCAGCCGGGGCGGCGGTGGGGGGGCTTGCGGGGGTTGTCTGGGGGCGGCAGGCCGGTCCTGCCGGAGGCCCGTATGCAGGGGTGCCTGCACGGGGTGGGAAGGGGCGGCGGCGGGCTGCCTGTGCTGTCTCAGCCGGGGCGGCGGTGGGGGGGCTTGTGGGGGGTGGCTGGGGGCGGCAGGCCGGCCCTGCCGGAGGCCCCTATGCAGGGGTGCCTGCACGGGGTGGGAAGGGCCGGCGGCGGGCTGCCTGTGCTCTCTCAGCCGGGGCGGCGGTGGGGGGGCTTGCGGGGGGTGGCTGGGGGCGGCAGGCCGGTCCTGCCGGAGGCCCGTATGCAGGGGTGCCTGCACGGGGTGGGAAGGGCCGGCGGCGGGCTGCCTGTGCTGTCTCAGTCGGGGCGGCGGTGGGGGGGCTTGCGGGGGGTGGCTGGGGTCGGCAGGCCGGCCCTGCCGGAGGCCCGTATGCAGGGGTGCCTGCACGGGGTATGAAGGGCCGGCGGCGGGCTGCCTGTGCTCTCTGAGCCGGGGCGGCGGTGGGGGGGGCTTGCGGGGGGTGGCTGGGGGCGGCAGGCCGGCCCTGCCGGAGGCCCGTATGCAGGGGTGCCTGCACGGGGTGGGTGGGCCTGCGGCGGGCTGCCTGTGCTCTCTGAGCCGGGGCGGCGGTGGGGGGGGCTTGCGGGGGGTGGCTGGGGGCGGCAGGCCGGCCCTGCCGGAGGCCCGTATGCAGGGGTGCCTGCACGGGGTGGGAAGGGGCGGCGGCGGGGTGCCTGTGCTCTCTCAGCCGGGGCGGCGGTGGGGGGGCTTGCGGGGGTTGTCTGGGGGCGGCAGGCCGGTCCTGCCGGAGGCCCGTATGCAGGGGTGCCTGCACGGGCTGGGAAGGGGCGGCGGCGGGCTGCCTGTGCTGTCTCAGCCGGGGCGGCGGTGGGGGGGCTTGTGGGGGGTGGCTGGGGGCGGCAGGCCGGCCCGGCCGGAGGCCCGTATGCAGGGGTGCCTGCACGGGGTATGAAGGGCCGGCGGCGGGGTGCCTGTGCTCTCTCAGCCGAGGCGGCGGTGGGGGGGCCTGTGGCGGGTGGCTGGGGGCGGCAGGCCGGCCCTGCCGGAGGCCCGTATGCAGGGGTGCCTGCACGGGGTGGGAAGGGCCGGCGGCGGGCTGCCTGTGCTCTCTCAGCCGGGGCGGCGGTGGGGGGGCTTGCGGAGGGGTGGCTGGGGTCGGCAGGCCGGCCCTGCCGGAGGCCCGTATGCAGGGGTGCCTGCACGGGGTGGGAAGGGCCGGCGGCGGGCTGCCTGTGCTCTCTCAGCCGGGGCGGCGGTGGGGGGGCTTGCGGAGGGGTGGCTGGGGGCGGCAGGCCGGCCCTGCCGGAGGCCCGTATGCAGGGGTGCCTGCACGGGGTGGGAAGGGCCGGCGGCGGGCTGCCTGTGATCTCTCAGCCGGGGCGGCGGTGGGGGGGGTTGCGGGGGGTGGCTGGGGGCGGCAGGCCGGCCCTGCCGGAGGCCCGTATGCAGGGGTGCCTGCACGGGGTGGGAAGGGCCGGCGGCGGGCTGCCTGTGCTCTCTGAGCCGGGGCGGCGGTGGGGGGGGCTTGCGGGGGGTGGCTGGGGTCGGCAGGCCGGCCCTGCCGGAGGCCCGTATGCAGGGGTGCCTGCACGGGGTGGGAAGGGGCGGCGGCGGGCTGCCTGTGCTCTCTCAGCCGGGGCGGCGGTGGGGGGGCTTGCGGGGGGTGGCTGGGGGCGGCAGGCCGGCCCTGCCGGAGGCCCGTATGCAGGGGTGCCTGCACGGGGTGGGAAGGGCCGGCGGCGGGCTGCCTGTGCTGTCTCAGTCGGGGCGGCGGTGGAGGGGCTTGCGGGGGATGGCTGGGGTCGGCAGGCCGGCCCTGCCGGAGGCCCGTATGCAGGGGTGCCTGCACGGGGTGGGTGGGCCTGCGGCGGGCTGCCTGTGCTCTCTGAGCCGGGGCGGCGGTGGGGGGGGCTTGCGGGGGGTGGCTGGGGGCGGCAGGCCGGCCCTGCCGGAGGCCCGTATGCAGGGGTGCCTGCACGGGGTGGGAAGGGGCGGCGGCGGGGTGCCTGTGCTCTCTGAGCCGGGGCGGCGGTGGGGGGGCTTGCGGGGGGTGGCTGGGGGCGGCAGGCCGGCCCTGCCAGAGGCCCGTATGCAGGGGTGCCTGCACGGGGTGGGAAGGGGCGGCGGCGGGGTGCCTGTGCTCTCTCAGCCGGGGCGGCGGTGGGGGGGCTTGCGGGGGTTGTCTGGGGGCGGCAGGCCGGTCCTGCCGGAGGCCCGTATGCAGGGGTGCCTGCACGGGGTGGGAAGGGGCGGCGGCGGGCTGCCTGTGCTGTCTCAGCCGGGGCGGCGGTGGGGGGGCTTGTGGGGGGTGGCTGGGGGCGGCAGGCCGGCCCTGCCGGAGGCCCGTATGCAGGGGTGCCTGCACGGGGTGGGAAGGGCCGGCGGCGGGCTGCCTGTGATCTCTCAGCCGGGGCGGCGGTGGGGGGGGTTGCGGGGGGTGGCTGGGGGCGGCAGGCCGGCCCTGCCGGAGGCCCGTATGCAGGGGTGCCTGCACGGGGTGGGAAGGGCCGGCGGCGGGCTGCCTGTGCTCTCTGAGCCGGGGCGGCGGTGGGGGGGGCTTGCGGGGGGTGGCTGGGGTCGGCAGGCCGGCCCTGCCGGAGGCCCGTATGCAGGGGTGCCTGCACGGGGTGGGAAGGGGCGGCGGCGGGGTGCCTGTGCTCTCTGAGCCGGGGCGGCGGTGGGGGGGCTTGCGGGGGGTGGCTGGGGGCGGCAGGCCGGCCCTGCCGGAGGCCCGTATGCAGGGGTGCCTGCACGGGGTGGGTGGGCCTGCGGCGGGCTGCCTGTGCTCTCTGAGCCGGGGCGGCGGTGGGGGGGGCTTGCGGGGGGTGGCTGGGGGCGGCAGGCCGGCCCTGCCGGAGGCCCGTATGCAGGGGTGCCTGCACGGGGTGGGAAGGGGCGGCGGCGGGGTGCCTGTGCTCTCTGAGCCGGGGCGGCGGTGGGGGGGCTTGCGGGGGGTGGCTGGGGGCGGCAGGCCGGCCCTGCCGGAGGCCCGTATGCAGGGGTGCCTGCACGGGGTGGGAAGGGCCGGCGGCGGGGTTCCTGTGCTCTCTCAGCCGGGGCGGCGGTGGGGGGGCTTGCGGGGGGTGGCTGGGGGCGGCAGGCCGGCCCTGCCGGAGGCCCGTATGCAGGGGTGCCTGCACGGGGTGGGAAGGGGCGGCGGCGGGCTGCCTGTGCTCTCTCAGCCGGGGCGGCGGTGGGGGGGCTTGCGGGGGGTGGCTGGGGGCGGCAGGCCGGCCGTGCCGGAGGCCCGTTTGCAGGGGTGCCTGCACGGGGGTGGGTTGGGTGGGGCGGCGGGAATTTTTTGGTTTTTGTTGCTTTTTTATTTCTTTTTCCGCTTTTGAAACAGAGACGCCGCCCCGTCCTCGGGCGTTTCAGCCGAGCTGATGGAAAGCGGCGCCCCTTCCCGTCGCTTGCGGGGGGGGTGGTGCAGGAGGGGGGAGGCGGCGCGCGCCTGAAATTCCCCTCGCCACCCCCCGTTTCCGAGACTTCGCCGTATCTAGTGGAAGGCGCTAAGCTTGGCCGGACTGTCTCGCTGAAGGCTTTCTTACTCTGCATCGGTTCTGACGGTGGGCGAGAAAAAAAAACAAAACCAAAGCAGAGCAGGGAAACAGTTACAAAAAGTTCTTGAGAGCCAGCACCGGCCCGCCCATCGGCAGACGGAGCGGCGCCCGGGGTCAACGAGTGCCACCCTGCTGCTTAGCAACCGGAACCCGAGCCGGCCCGCCCCGCCCACCCGCCGGCAAGGGGCGGGCGCTTCCCCGCGGCAGAAGGGGGAGACAGAGACTGAGAGACGGGGTCGAGGAGCAGGCGGGGAGCCTTGCGCTGAGGTAGGCTGGGGAC
>NW_027448880.1:32500-42500 GCF_030867145.1 Opisthocomus hoazin
GCCCGGTTCGGTAAAGAAGCCCGAGGAACCCCAACCGAGCAGGTAGCGGGATGGGGGGGGTGCGGGGTGACACGGGGAGGCACGCGCCCCGCCGCTTCCACCACCGCCGTCTCTTTGCTCGTCACGGTCCGCGCCGCTCGGAGGGAAGGGGACAACACCTCGCACGAGACGGGAAGCGACATTGGAAAGGAGACCGCCCGGCCCGAACACCGGAGCCCCGCCGTGGCTCCCTATGACGGGGAGTACGGAAGACCCGGCCCGCCGGGGGCCCTCTCCGACGCCCCCCGAAAAGCCTCATCGATCAGGAAAGGGAAGGGGAACGGAGGAGAAGCGGAGGCCCCACGGCCACGGTTCCTGGGACAGCGACGGCCGCACGCGCCGGCCCCCGAACCCCGAACCTAGGGCAGGGCTGGGCAGCACAGGCGCGGGGCCCTGCGTGCGAGCGAGCGAGCGGGCAGCGTCGACAGCAGAAGCCCAACGCGGCTTGGCCACCGGCAGAGCCGGACTGCCGTAGAGGCTTCTCTGCAACGTGCCCGCGGATGGCTGCTGTTAACGGGCGTGGGGAGGGGGGGGGAGCCACGGCAGGCTCCACTCCCAAACCCCGGCCCTACAAGCGTTCGAGTGCCGGAGACCGCCGCCCGTCTCGGCCCGGCCCTGGAGAAACCCCTCTTGGAGCCCTCGCTCCAGTCGGCAACGGCCACCGGAGCCTGCGGGCAAGCAGCGGCTTCGCGCGGCTTCTGGCAGTCGGAAGCGCCGTGCGCGATAGGTAGGAGGCAGAACGGCCACGGCCAGGGCCGCCGGGCAACGCCCGAGTCTGCCGGCTGAGCCGCGGCTGACAAGCGTTCGAGTGCCGGCGACCGCCGCCGGTCTCGGCCCGGCCCTGGAGAAACCCCTCTTGGAGCCCTCGCTCCAGTCGGCAACGGCCACCGGAGCCTGCGGGCAAGCAGCGGCTTCGCGCGGCTTCTGGCAGTCGGAAGCGCCGTGCGCGATAGGTAGGAGGCAGAACGGCCACGGCCAGGGCCGCCGGGCAACGCCCGAGTCTGCCGGCTGAGCCGCGGCTGACAAGCGTTCGAGTGCCGGCGACCGCCGCCGGTCTCGGCCCGGCCCTGGAGAAACCCCTCTTGGAGCCCTCGCTCCAGTCGGCAACGGCCACCGGAGCCTGCGGGCAAGCAGCGGCTTCGCGCGGCTTCTGGCAGTCGGAAGCGCCGTGCGCGATAGGTAGGAGGCAGAACGGCCACGGCCAGGGCCGCCGGGCAACGCCCGAGTCTGCCGGCTGAGCCGCGGCTGACAAGCGTTCGAGTGCCGGCGACCGCCGCCGGTCTCGGCCCGGCCCTGGAGAAACCCCTCTTGGAGCCCTCGCTCCAGTCGGCAACGGCCACCGGAGCCTGCGGGCAAGCAGCGGCTTCGCGCGGCTTCTGGCAGTCGGAAGCGCCGTGCGCGATAGGTAGGAGGCAGAACGGCCACGGCCAGGGCCGCCGGGCAACGCCCGAGTCTGCCGGCTGAGCCGCGGCTGACAAGCGTTCGAGTGCCGGCGACCGCCGCCCGTCTCGGCCCGGCCCTGGAGAAACCCCTCTTGGAGCCCTCGCTCCAGTCGGCAACGGCCACCGGAGCCTGCGGGCAAGCAGCGGCTTCGCGCGGCTTCTGGCAGTCGGAAGCGCCGTGCGCGATAGGTAGGAGGCAGAACGGCCACGGCCACAGCCGCCGTGCAACGCCCGAGTCTGCCGGCTGAACCGCGAGTAGCTGCAGCGGT
Organism: Opisthocomus hoazin; assembly: GCF_030867145.1. Lineage (NCBI taxonomy): Eukaryota > Metazoa > Chordata > Aves > Opisthocomiformes > Opisthocomidae > Opisthocomus > Opisthocomus hoazin. The sequence goes on from NW_027448880.1 coordinate 34,251, forward strand.
TCGATGGCGCTGGTCCGCGAGCGCCAGCCCTCTGCCCTAGTATACGGACAGCGAGGTCCCCGGCCCCGGCGGGCTCGAAGAGAACCGTCTTCCCCCAGCGGGGAGGCGCGCGAGCGCCGCCGACTCTTACCATGACGTAACTGGAGGCAGCGCAAAGCAGCGACCCCTTCGGCAGCTCCGAAGAAGAACCGGGCAAGACGTCTACCTGCCAGAACCGCGGTGGAGCCAAAGTCCCGCCGGAGCGAGGTAGACGAGGCATCCCTTTCCGCCGGCAGCTCCGGCGGCCACATCGGGCACAACGGACCCGGCGGACGGTAAAACGGGTAGACCTGGCCTCCCTGCCGGCAGAACGGGTAGACGAGGCCTCCCTGCCTGGAACCGGGTAGACCTGGCATCCCTGCCGGAAGCGGGTAGACCTGGCATCCCTGCCGGTAAAACGGGTAGACCTGGCCTCCCTGCCGGCAGAACGGGTAGACGAGGCCTCCCTGCCTGGAACCGGGTAGACCTGGCATCCCTGCCGGAAGCGGGTAGACCTGGCATCCCTGCCGGCAAAACGGGTAGACCTGGTCTCCCTGCCGCCAAAACGGGTAGACCTGGCCTCCCTGCAGGTAAAACGGGTAGACCTGGCCTCCCTGCCGGCAGAACGGGTAGACCTGGCCTCCCTGCCGCCAGAACGGGTAGACCTGGCATCCCTGCCGGCAAAACGGGTAGACCTGGTCTCCCTGCCGGTAAAACGGGTAGACCTGGTCTCCCTGCAGGTAAAACGGGTAGACCTGTTATCCCTGCCGGCAAAACGGGTAGACCTGGTCTCCCTGCAGCCAGAACGGGTAGACCTGGCATCCCTGCCGGTAAAACGGGTAGACCTGGTCTCCCTGCCGGCAAAAAGGGTAGACCTGTTCTCCCTGCCGCCAGAACGGGTAGACCTGGCCTCCCTGCCGGTAAAACGGGTAGACCTGGTCTCCGTGCAGGTAAAACGGGTAGACCTGGCATCCCTGCCGGCAGAACGGGTAGACATGGTCTCCCTGCCGCCAGAACGGGTAGACCTGGCATCCCTGCCGGCAAAACGGGTAGACCTGGTCTCCCTGCCGGTAAAACGGGTAGACCTGGCCTCCCTGCAGGTAAAACGGGTAGACCTGTTATCCCTGCCGGCAAAACGGGTAGACCTGGCATCCCTGCCGGCAAAACGGGTAGACCTGGTCTCCCTGCAGCCAGAACGGGTAGACCTGGTCTCCCTGCCGCTAGAACGGGTAGACCTGGCCTCCCTGCCGGCAATATGGGTAGACCTGGCCTCCCTGCCGGTAAAACGGGTAGACCTGGCATCCCTGCAGGTAAAACGGGTAGACCTGGCATCCCTGCCGGCAAAACGGGTAGACCTGGTCTCCCTGCCGGTAAAACGGGTAGACCTGTTCTCCCTGCAGGTAAAACGGGTAGACCTGTTCTCCCTGCAGGTAAAACGGGTAGACCTGGTCTCCCTGCAGCCAGAACGGGTAGACCTGGCATCCCTGCCGGTAAAACGGGTAGACCTGGTCTCCCTGCCGGCAAAAAGGGTAGACCTGTTCTCCCTGCCGCCAGAACGGGTAGACCTGGTCTCCCTGCCGGTAAATGGGTAGACCTGGTCTCCCTGCCGGCAATATGGGTAGACCTGGCCTCCCTGCAGCCAGAACGGGTAGACCTGGTCTCCCTGCCGGTAAATGGGTAGACCTGGTCTCCCTGCCGCTAGAACGGGTAGACCTGGCCTCCCTGCCGGCAATATGGGTAGACCTGGCCTCCCTGCCGGTAAAACGGGTAGACCTGGCATCCCTGCAGGTAAAACGGGTAGACCTGGCATCCCTGCCGGCAAAACGGGTAGACCTGGTCTCCCTGCCGGTAAAACGGGTAGACCTGTTCTCCCTGCAGGTAAAACGGGTAGACCTGGTCTCCCTGCAGCCAGAACGGGTAGACCTGGCATCCCTGCCGGTAAAACGGGTAGACCTGGTCTCCCTGCCGGCAAAAAGGGTAGACCTGTTCTCCCTGCCGCCAGAACGGGTAGACCTGGTCTCCCTGCCGGTAAATGGGTAGACCTGGTCTCCCTGCCGGCAATATGGGTAGACCTGGCCTCCCTGCAGCCAGAACGGGTAGACCTGGTCTCCCTGCCGGTAAATGGGTAGACCTGGTCTCCCTGCCGCTAGAACGGGTAGACCTGGCCTCCCTGCCGGCAATATGGGTAGACCTGGCCTCCCTGCCGGTAAAACGGGTAGACCTGGCATCCCTGCAGGTAAAACGGGTAGACCTGGCATCCCTGCCGGCAAAACGGGTAGACCTGGTCTCCCTGCCGGTAAAACGGGTAGACCTGTTCTCCCTGCAGGTAAAACGGGTAGACCTGGTCTCCCTGCAGCCAGAACGGGTAGACCTGGCATCCCTGCCGGTAAAACGGGTAGACCTGGTCTCCCTGCCGGCAAAAAGGGTAGACCTGTTCTCCCTGCCGCCAGAACGGGTAGACCTGGTCTCCCTGCCGGTAAATGGGTAGACCTGGTCTCCCTGCCGGCAATATGGGTAGACCTGGCCTCCCTGCAGCCAGAACGGGTAGACCTGGCATCCCTGCCGGTAAATGGGTAGACCTGGCATCCCTGCCGGTAAAACGGGTAGACCTGGCATCCCTGCCGGCAATACGGGTAGACCTGGTCTCCCTGCCGCTAGAACGGGTAGACCTGGCATCCCTGCCGGTAAAACGGGTAGACCTGGCCTCCCTGCCGGCAATACGGGTAGACCTGGCCTCCCTGCCGGTAAAACGGGTAGACCTGGCCTCCCTGCCGGCAGAACGGGTAGACCTGGTCTCCCTGCCGGCAGAACGGGTAGACCTGGTCTCCCTGCAGGAAAAACGGGTAGACCTGGTCTCCCTGCAGCCAGAACGGGTAGACCGCGCATCCCTGCCGGTAAATGGGTAGACCTGGCATCCCTGCCGGTAAAACGGGTAGACCTGGCATCCCTGCCGGCAGAACGGGTAGACCTGGTCTCCCTGCCGCCAGAACGGGTAGACCTGGCCTCCCTGCAGGTAAAACGGGTAGACCTGGCCTCCCTGCCGGCAGAACGGGTAGACCTGGCCTCCCTGCCGGCAGAAGGGGTAGACCTGTCCTCCCTGCGGACAGAGCGGGTCGCCCGTGCTGGAGGCCCGTATGCAGGGGTGCCTGCACGGGGTGGGAAGGGGCGGCGGCGGGGTGCCTGTGCTCTCTCAGCCGGGGCGGCGGTGGGGGGGCTTGTGGGGGGTGGCTGGGGGCGGCAGGCCGGCCGTGCCGGAGGCCCGTATGCAGGGGTGCCTGCACGGGGTGGGAAGGGGCGGCGGCGGGGTGCCTGTGCTGTCTCAGCCGGGGCGGCGGTGGGGGGGCTTGTGGGGGGTGGCTGGGGGCGGCAGGCCGGCCCTGCCGGAGGCCCGTATGCAGGGGTGCCTGCACGGGGTGGGAAGGGGCGGCGGCGGGCTGCCTGTGCTCTCTCAGCCGGGGCGGCGGTGGGGGGGCTTGCGGGGGGTGGCTGGGGGCGGCAGGCCGGCCCTGCCGGAGGCCCGTATGCAGGGGTGCCTGCACGGGGTGGGAAGGGGCAGCGGCGGGCTGCCTGTGCTCTCTGAGCCGGGGCCGCGGTGGGGGGGGCTTGCGGGGGGTGGCTGGGGGCGGCAGGCCGGCCCTGCCGGAGGCCCGTATGCAGGGGTGCCTGCACGGGGTGGGTGGGCCTGCGGCGGGCTGCCTGTGCTCTCTCAGCCGAGGCGGCGGTGGGGGGGGCTTGCGGGGGGTGGCTGGGGTCGGCAGGCCGGCCCTGCCGGAGGCCCGTATGCAGGGGTGCCTGCACGGGCTGGGAAGGGCCGGCGGCGGGGTGCCTGTGCTGTCTCAGCCGGGGCGGCGGTGGGGGGGCTTGTGGGGGGTGGCTGGGGGCGGCAGGCCGGCCCTGCCGGAGGCCCCTATGCAGGGGTGCCTGCACGGGGTGGGAAGGGCCGGCGGCGGGCTGCCTGTGCTCTCTCAGCCGGGGCGGCGGTGGGGGGGCTTGTGGGGGGTGGCTGGGGGCGGCAGGCCGGCCGTGCCGGAGGCCCGTATGCAGGGGTGCCTGCACGGGGTGGGAAGGGGCGGCGGCGGGGTGCCAGTGCTGTCTCAGCCGGGGCGGCGGTGGGGGGGCTTGTGGGGGGTGGCTGGGGGCGGCAGGCCGGCCCTGCCGGAGGCCCGTATGCAGGGGTGCCTGCACGGGGTGGGAAGGGGCGGCGGCGGGCTGCCTGTGCTCTCTCAGCCGGGGCGGCGGTGGGGGGGCTTGCGGGGGGTGGCTGGGGGCGGCAGGCCGGCCCTGCCGGAGGCCCCTATGCAGGGGTGCCTGCACGGGGTGGGAAGGGCCGGCGGCGGGCTGCCTGTGCTCTCTCAGCCGGGGCGGCGGTGGGGGGGCTTGCGGGGGGTGGCTGGGGGCGGCAGGCCGGTCCTGCCGGAGGCCCGTATGCAGGGGTGCCTGCACGGGGTGGGAAGGGCCGGCGGCGGGCTGCCTGTGCTCTCTCAGCCGGGGCGGCGGTGGGGGGGCTTGCGGAGGGGTGGCTGGGGTCGGCAGGCCGGCCCTGCCGGAGGCCCGTATGCAGGGGTGCCTGCACGGGGTGGGAAGGGCCGGCGGCGGGCTGCCTGTGCTCTCTCAGCCGGGGCGGCGGTGGGGGGGCTTGCGGAGGGGTGGCTGGGGGCGGCAGGCCGGCCCTGCCGGAGGCCCGTATGCAGGGGTGCCTGCACGGGGTGGGAAGGGCCGGCGGCGGGCTGCCTGTGATCTCTCAGCCGGGGCGGCGGTGGGGGGGGTTGCGGGGGGTGGCTGGGGGCGGCAGGCCGGCCCTGCCGGAGGCCCGTATGCAGGGGTGCCTGCACGGGGTGGGAAGGGCCGGCGGCGGGCTGCCTGTGCTCTCTGAGCCGGGGCGGCGGTGGGGGGGGCTTGCGGGGGGTGGCTGGGGTCGGCAGGCCGGCCCTGCCGGAGGCCCGTATGCAGGGGTGCCTGCACGGGGTGGGAAGGGGCGGCGGCGGGCTGCCTGTGCTCTCTCAGCCGGGGCGGCGGTGGGGGGGCTTGCGGGGGGTGGCTGGGGGCGGCAGGCCGGCCCTGCCGGAGGCCCGTATGCAGGGGTGCCTGCACGGGGTGGGAAGGGCCGGCGGCGGGCTGCCTGTGCTGTCTCAGTCGGGGCGGCGGTGGAGGGGCTTGCGGGGGATGGCTGGGGTCGGCAGGCCGGCCCTGCCGGAGGCCCGTATGCAGGGGTGCCTGCACGGGGTGGGTGGGCCTGCGGCGGGCTGCCTGTGCTCTCTGAGCCGGGGCGGCGGTGGGGGGGGCTTGCGGGGGGTGGCTGGGGGCGGCAGGCCGGCCCTGCCGGAGGCCCGTATGCAGGGGTGCCTGCACGGGGTGGGAAGGGGCGGCGGCGGGGTGCCTGTGCTCTCTGAGCCGGGGCGGCGGTGGGGGGGCTTGCGGGGGGTGGCTGGGGGCGGCAGGCCGGCCCTGCCAGAGGCCCGTATGCAGGGGTGCCTGCACGGGGTGGGAAGGGGCGGCGGCGGGGTGCCTGTGCTCTCTCAGCCGGGGCGGCGGTGGGGGGGCTTGCGGGGGTTGTCTGGGGGCGGCAGGCCGGTCCTGCCGGAGGCCCGTATGCAGGGGTGCCTGCACGGGGTGGGAAGGGGCGGCGGCGGGCTGCCTGTGCTGTCTCAGCCGGGGCGGCGGTGGGGGGGCTTGTGGGGGGTGGCTGGGGGCGGCAGGCCGGCCCTGCCGGAGGCCCGTATGCAGGGGTGCCTGCACGGGGTGGGAAGGGCCGGCGGCGGGCTGCCTGTGATCTCTCAGCCGGGGCGGCGGTGGGGGGGGTTGCGGGGGGTGGCTGGGGGCGGCAGGCCGGCCCTGCCGGAGGCCCGTATGCAGGGGTGCCTGCACGGGGTGGGAAGGGCCGGCGGCGGGCTGCCTGTGCTCTCTGAGCCGGGGCGGCGGTGGGGGGGGCTTGCGGGGGGTGGCTGGGGTCGGCAGGCCGGCCCTGCCGGAGGCCCGTATGCAGGGGTGCCTGCACGGGGTGGGAAGGGGCGGCGGCGGGGTGCCTGTGCTCTCTGAGCCGGGGCGGCGGTGGGGGGGCTTGCGGGGGGTGGCTGGGGGCGGCAGGCCGGCCCTGCCGGAGGCCCGTATGCAGGGGTGCCTGCACGGGGTGGGTGGGCCTGCGGCGGGCTGCCTGTGCTCTCTGAGCCGGGGCGGCGGTGGGGGGGGCTTGCGGGGGGTGGCTGGGGGCGGCAGGCCGGCCCTGCCGGAGGCCCGTATGCAGGGGTGCCTGCACGGGGTGGGAAGGGGCGGCGGCGGGGTGCCTGTGCTCTCTGAGCCGGGGCGGCGGTGGGGGGGCTTGCGGGGGGTGGCTGGGGGCGGCAGGCCGGCCCTGCCGGAGGCCCGTATGCAGGGGTGCCTGCACGGGGTGGGAAGGGCCGGCGGCGGGGTTCCTGTGCTCTCTCAGCCGGGGCGGCGGTGGGGGGGCTTGCGGGGGGTGGCTGGGGGCGGCAGGCCGGCCCTGCCGGAGGCCCGTATGCAGGGGTGCCTGCACGGGGTGGGAAGGGGCGGCGGCGGGCTGCCTGTGCTCTCTCAGCCGGGGCGGCGGTGGGGGGGCTTGCGGGGGGTGGCTGGGGGCGGCAGGCCGGCCGTGCCGGAGGCCCGTTTGCAGGGGTGCCTGCACGGGGGTGGGTTGGGTGGGGCGGCGGGAATTTTTTGGTTTTTGTTGCTTTTTTATTTCTTTTTCCGCTTTTGAAACAGAGACGCCGCCCCGTCCTCGGGCGTTTCAGCCGAGCTGATGGAAAGCGGCGCCCCTTCCCGTCGCTTGCGGGGGGGGTGGTGCAGGAGGGGGGAGGCGGCGCGCGCCTGAAATTCCCCTCGCCACCCCCCGTTTCCGAGACTTCGCCGTATCTAGTGGAAGGCGCTAAGCTTGGCCGGACTGTCTCGCTGAAGGCTTTCTTACTCTGCATCGGTTCTGACGGTGGGCGAGAAAAAAAAACAAAACCAAAGCAGAGCAGGGAAACAGTTACAAAAAGTTCTTGAGAGCCAGCACCGGCCCGCCCATCGGCAGACGGAGCGGCGCCCGGGGTCAACGAGTGCCACCCTGCTGCTTAGCAACCGGAACCCGAGCCGGCCCGCCCCGCCCACCCGCCGGCAAGGGGCGGGCGCTTCCCCGCGGCAGAAGGGGGAGACAGAGACTGAGAGACGGGGTCGAGGAGCAGGCGGGGAGCCTTGCGCTGAGGTAGGCTGGGGACGGGGCCTCTTTTCCGAGAAGATTGAGGTTTGAGTCGGGGGGGGGGGGGGGGGCGGCGGCAGGGGCTGCTTGTGCGCTCTCGGCCGGGGCGGCGGTGGGGGGGTGGCGGGGTGGGGGGGGGCAGCGGAGCGGCCGTGCCGGAGGCCCGTATGCAGGGGTGCCCGCACCGGGGGGGGGGTGGGGGGGGGCGGCGGCAGGGGCTGCTTGTGCGCTCTCGGCCGGGGCGGCGGTGGGGGGGGGCTTGCGGGTGGGGGTGCGGCGGCCGGGCTGCCGTGCCGGAGGCCCGTTTGCAGGGGTGCCTGCACGGGGGGAGGTGGGGTGGGGGGGGGGGGGGGGGTGGGGCGGGGCGGCGGGAATTTTTTGGTTTTTGTTGCTTTTTTATTTTTTTTCCGCTTTTGAAACACAGACGCCGCCCCGCCTTCGGGCGTTTCAGCCGAGCTGATAGAAAGCTGCGCCCCTTCCCGTTGCTTGCGGGGGGGGTTGGTGCCGCGGAAGGGGGTGGCGGGGGGGGCGGGAACGGGACGGGGACGGGGACGGGGACGGGGACGGGGACGGGGACGGGGACGGGGACGGGTCTGGCCGACGGGTCTGGACGACAGCGCCCCCCCGACCCCGCGTCCCGGCCGGCCACCACGTCTACCCGGGACCGGGTCGGCGGGGAGGACAGGTCTACCCGACAGCGCCCCCCCCATCGCCCCGCGTCCCGGCCGGCCACCACGTCTACCCGGGACCGGTTCGGCGGGGAGGACAGGTCTACCAGGGACCGGTTCGGCGGGGAGGACAGGTCTACCCGACAGCGCCCCCCCCATCCCGGGTCCCGGCCGGCCACCACGTCTACCCGGGACCGGTTTGGCGGGGAGGACAGGTCTACCCGGGACCGTGTCGGCGGGGAGGACAGGTCTACCCGACAGCGCCCCCCCCATCGCCCCGCGTCCCGGCCGGCCACCACGTCTACCCGGGACCGGTTCGGCGGGGAGGACAGGTCTACCCGGGACCGGTTCGGCGGGGAGGACAGGTCTACC
>NW_027448880.1:55000-65000 GCF_030867145.1 Opisthocomus hoazin
CCGCCGGGCAACGCCCGAGTCTGCCGGCTGAGCCGCGGCTGACAAGCGTTCGAGTGCCGGCGACCGCCGCCGGTCTCGGCCCGGCCCTGGAGAAACCCCTCTTGGAGCCCTCGCTCCAGTCGGCAACGGCCACCGGAGCCTGCGGGCAAGCAGCGGCTTCGCGCGGCTTCTGGCAGTCGGAAGCGCCGTGCGCGATAGGTAGGAGGCAGAACGGCCACGGCCAGGGCCGCCGGGCAACGCCCGAGTCTGCCGGCTGAGCCGCGGCTGACAAGCGTTCGAGTGCCGGCGACCGCCGCCGGTCTCGGCCCGGCCCTGGAGAAACCCCTCTTGGAGCCCTCGCTCCAGTCGGCAACGGCCACCGGAGCCTGCGGGCAAGCAGCGGCTTCGCGCGGCTTCTGGCAGTCGGAAGCGCCGTGCGCGATAGGTAGGAGGCAGAACGGCCACGGCCAGGGCCGCCGGGCAACGCCCGAGTCTGCCGGCTGAGCCGCGGCTGACAAGCGTTCGAGTGCCGGCGACCGCCGCCCGTCTCGGCCCGGCCCTGGAGAAACCCCTCTTGGAGCCCTCGCTCCAGTCGGCAACGGCCACCGGAGCCTGCGGGCAAGCAGCGGCTTCGCGCGGCTTCTGGCAGTCGGAAGCGCCGTGCGCGATAGGTAGGAGGCAGAACGGCCACGGCCACAGCCGCCGTGCAACGCCCGAGTCTGCCGGCTGAACCGCGAGTAGCTGCAGCGGTTCGATGGCGCTGGTCCGCGAGCGCCAGCCCTCTGCCCTAGTATACGGACAGCGAGGTCCCCGGCCCCGGCGGGCTCGAAGAGAACCGTCTTCCCCCAGCGGGGAGGCGCGCGAGCGCCGCCGACTCTTACCATGACGTAACTGGAGGCAGCGCAAAGCAGCGACCCCTTCGGCAGCTCCGAAGAAGAACCGGGCAAGACGTCTACCTGCCAGAACCGCGGTGGAGCCAAAGTCCCGCCGGAGCGAGGTAGACGAGGCATCCCTTTCCGCCGGCAGCTCCGGCGGCCACATCGGGCACAACGGACCCGGCGGACGGTAAAACGGGTAGACCTGGCCTCCCTGCCGGCAGAACGGGTAGACGAGGCCTCCCTGCCTGGAACCGGGTAGACCTGGCATCCCTGCCGGAAGCGGGTAGACCTGGCATCCCTGCCGGTAAAACGGGTAGACCTGGCCTCCCTGCCGGCAGAACGGGTAGACGAGGCCTCCCTGCCTGGAACCGGGTAGACCTGGCATCCCTGCCGGAAGCGGGTAGACCTGGCATCCCTGCCGGCAAAACGGGTAGACCTGGTCTCCCTGCCGCCAAAACGGGTAGACCTGGCCTCCCTGCAGGTAAAACGGGTAGACCTGGCCTCCCTGCCGGCAGAACGGGTAGACCTGGCCTCCCTGCCGCCAGAACGGGTAGACCTGGCATCCCTGCCGGCAAAACGGGTAGACCTGGTCTCCCTGCCGGTAAAACGGGTAGACCTGGTCTCCCTGCAGGTAAAACGGGTAGACCTGTTATCCCTGCCGGCAAAACGGGTAGACCTGGTCTCCCTGCAGCCAGAACGGGTAGACCTGGCATCCCTGCCGGTAAAACGGGTAGACCTGGTCTCCCTGCCGGCAAAAAGGGTAGACCTGTTCTCCCTGCCGCCAGAACGGGTAGACCTGGCCTCCCTGCCGGTAAAACGGGTAGACCTGGTCTCCGTGCAGGTAAAACGGGTAGACCTGGCATCCCTGCCGGCAGAACGGGTAGACATGGTCTCCCTGCCGCCAGAACGGGTAGACCTGGCATCCCTGCCGGCAAAACGGGTAGACCTGGTCTCCCTGCCGGTAAAACGGGTAGACCTGGCCTCCCTGCAGGTAAAACGGGTAGACCTGTTATCCCTGCCGGCAAAACGGGTAGACCTGGCATCCCTGCCGGCAAAACGGGTAGACCTGGTCTCCCTGCAGCCAGAACGGGTAGACCTGGTCTCCCTGCCGCTAGAACGGGTAGACCTGGCCTCCCTGCCGGCAATATGGGTAGACCTGGCCTCCCTGCCGGTAAAACGGGTAGACCTGGCATCCCTGCAGGTAAAACGGGTAGACCTGGCATCCCTGCCGGCAAAACGGGTAGACCTGGTCTCCCTGCCGGTAAAACGGGTAGACCTGTTCTCCCTGCAGGTAAAACGGGTAGACCTGTTCTCCCTGCAGGTAAAACGGGTAGACCTGGTCTCCCTGCAGCCAGAACGGGTAGACCTGGCATCCCTGCCGGTAAAACGGGTAGACCTGGTCTCCCTGCCGGCAAAAAGGGTAGACCTGTTCTCCCTGCCGCCAGAACGGGTAGACCTGGTCTCCCTGCCGGTAAATGGGTAGACCTGGTCTCCCTGCCGGCAATATGGGTAGACCTGGCCTCCCTGCAGCCAGAACGGGTAGACCTGGTCTCCCTGCCGGTAAATGGGTAGACCTGGTCTCCCTGCCGCTAGAACGGGTAGACCTGGCCTCCCTGCCGGCAATATGGGTAGACCTGGCCTCCCTGCCGGTAAAACGGGTAGACCTGGCATCCCTGCAGGTAAAACGGGTAGACCTGGCATCCCTGCCGGCAAAACGGGTAGACCTGGTCTCCCTGCCGGTAAAACGGGTAGACCTGTTCTCCCTGCAGGTAAAACGGGTAGACCTGGTCTCCCTGCAGCCAGAACGGGTAGACCTGGCATCCCTGCCGGTAAAACGGGTAGACCTGGTCTCCCTGCCGGCAAAAAGGGTAGACCTGTTCTCCCTGCCGCCAGAACGGGTAGACCTGGTCTCCCTGCCGGTAAATGGGTAGACCTGGTCTCCCTGCCGGCAATATGGGTAGACCTGGCCTCCCTGCAGCCAGAACGGGTAGACCTGGTCTCCCTGCCGGTAAATGGGTAGACCTGGTCTCCCTGCCGCTAGAACGGGTAGACCTGGCCTCCCTGCCGGCAATATGGGTAGACCTGGCCTCCCTGCCGGTAAAACGGGTAGACCTGGCATCCCTGCAGGTAAAACGGGTAGACCTGGCATCCCTGCCGGCAAAACGGGTAGACCTGGTCTCCCTGCCGGTAAAACGGGTAGACCTGTTCTCCCTGCAGGTAAAACGGGTAGACCTGGTCTCCCTGCAGCCAGAACGGGTAGACCTGGCATCCCTGCCGGTAAAACGGGTAGACCTGGTCTCCCTGCCGGCAAAAAGGGTAGACCTGTTCTCCCTGCCGCCAGAACGGGTAGACCTGGTCTCCCTGCCGGTAAATGGGTAGACCTGGTCTCCCTGCCGGCAATATGGGTAGACCTGGCCTCCCTGCAGCCAGAACGGGTAGACCTGGCATCCCTGCCGGTAAATGGGTAGACCTGGCATCCCTGCCGGTAAAACGGGTAGACCTGGCATCCCTGCCGGCAATACGGGTAGACCTGGTCTCCCTGCCGCTAGAACGGGTAGACCTGGCATCCCTGCCGGTAAAACGGGTAGACCTGGCCTCCCTGCCGGCAATACGGGTAGACCTGGCCTCCCTGCCGGTAAAACGGGTAGACCTGGCCTCCCTGCCGGCAGAACGGGTAGACCTGGTCTCCCTGCCGGCAGAACGGGTAGACCTGGTCTCCCTGCAGGAAAAACGGGTAGACCTGGTCTCCCTGCAGCCAGAACGGGTAGACCGCGCATCCCTGCCGGTAAATGGGTAGACCTGGCATCCCTGCCGGTAAAACGGGTAGACCTGGCATCCCTGCCGGCAGAACGGGTAGACCTGGTCTCCCTGCCGCCAGAACGGGTAGACCTGGCCTCCCTGCAGGTAAAACGGGTAGACCTGGCCTCCCTGCCGGCAGAACGGGTAGACCTGGCCTCCCTGCCGGCAGAAGGGGTAGACCTGTCCTCCCTGCGGACAGAGCGGGTCGCCCGTGCTGGAGGCCCGTATGCAGGGGTGCCTGCACGGGGTGGGAAGGGGCGGCGGCGGGGTGCCTGTGCTCTCTCAGCCGGGGCGGCGGTGGGGGGGCTTGTGGGGGGTGGCTGGGGGCGGCAGGCCGGCCGTGCCGGAGGCCCGTATGCAGGGGTGCCTGCACGGGGTGGGAAGGGGCGGCGGCGGGGTGCCTGTGCTGTCTCAGCCGGGGCGGCGGTGGGGGGGCTTGTGGGGGGTGGCTGGGGGCGGCAGGCCGGCCCTGCCGGAGGCCCGTATGCAGGGGTGCCTGCACGGGGTGGGAAGGGGCGGCGGCGGGCTGCCTGTGCTCTCTCAGCCGGGGCGGCGGTGGGGGGGCTTGCGGGGGGTGGCTGGGGGCGGCAGGCCGGCCCTGCCGGAGGCCCGTATGCAGGGGTGCCTGCACGGGGTGGGAAGGGGCAGCGGCGGGCTGCCTGTGCTCTCTGAGCCGGGGCCGCGGTGGGGGGGGCTTGCGGGGGGTGGCTGGGGGCGGCAGGCCGGCCCTGCCGGAGGCCCGTATGCAGGGGTGCCTGCACGGGGTGGGTGGGCCTGCGGCGGGCTGCCTGTGCTCTCTCAGCCGAGGCGGCGGTGGGGGGGGCTTGCGGGGGGTGGCTGGGGTCGGCAGGCCGGCCCTGCCGGAGGCCCGTATGCAGGGGTGCCTGCACGGGCTGGGAAGGGCCGGCGGCGGGGTGCCTGTGCTGTCTCAGCCGGGGCGGCGGTGGGGGGGCTTGTGGGGGGTGGCTGGGGGCGGCAGGCCGGCCCTGCCGGAGGCCCCTATGCAGGGGTGCCTGCACGGGGTGGGAAGGGCCGGCGGCGGGCTGCCTGTGCTCTCTCAGCCGGGGCGGCGGTGGGGGGGCTTGTGGGGGGTGGCTGGGGGCGGCAGGCCGGCCGTGCCGGAGGCCCGTATGCAGGGGTGCCTGCACGGGGTGGGAAGGGGCGGCGGCGGGGTGCCAGTGCTGTCTCAGCCGGGGCGGCGGTGGGGGGGCTTGTGGGGGGTGGCTGGGGGCGGCAGGCCGGCCCTGCCGGAGGCCCGTATGCAGGGGTGCCTGCACGGGGTGGGAAGGGGCGGCGGCGGGCTGCCTGTGCTCTCTCAGCCGGGGCGGCGGTGGGGGGGCTTGCGGGGGGTGGCTGGGGGCGGCAGGCCGGCCCTGCCGGAGGCCCCTATGCAGGGGTGCCTGCACGGGGTGGGAAGGGCCGGCGGCGGGCTGCCTGTGCTCTCTCAGCCGGGGCGGCGGTGGGGGGGCTTGCGGGGGGTGGCTGGGGGCGGCAGGCCGGTCCTGCCGGAGGCCCGTATGCAGGGGTGCCTGCACGGGGTGGGAAGGGCCGGCGGCGGGCTGCCTGTGCTGTCTCAGTCGGGGCGGCGGTGGGGGGGCTTGCGGGGGGTGGCTGGGGTCGGCAGGCCGGCCCTGCCGGAGGCCCGTATGCAGGGGTGCCTGCACGGGGTGGGTGGGCCTGCGGCGGGCTGCCTGTGCTCTCTGAGCCGGGGCGGCGGTGGGGGGGGCTTGCGGGGGGTGGCTGGGGGCGGCAGGCCGGCCCTGCCGGAGGCCCGTATGCAGGGGTGCCTGCACGGGGTGGGTGGGCCTGCGGCGGGCTGCCTGTGCTCTCTGAGCCGGGGCGGCGGTGGGGGGGGCTTGCGGGGGGTGGCTGGGGGCGGCAGGCCGGCCCTGCCGGAGGCCCGTATGCAGGGGTGCCTGCACGGGGTGGGAAGGGGCGGCGGCGGGGTGCCTGTGCTCTCTCAGCCGGGGCGGCGGTGGGGGGGCTTGCGGGGGTTGTCTGGGGGCGGCAGGCCGGTCCTGCCGGAGGCCCGTATGCAGGGGTGCCTGCACGGGCTGGGAAGGGGCGGCGGCGGGCTGCCTGTGCTGTCTCAGCCGGGGCGGCGGTGGGGGGGCTTGTGGGGGGTGGCTGGGGGCGGCAGGCCGGCCCGGCCGGAGGCCCGTATGCAGGGGTGCCTGCACGGGGTATGAAGGGCCGGCGGCGGGGTGCCTGTGCTCTCTCAGCCGAGGCGGCGGTGGGGGGGCTTGTGGGGGGTTGCTGGGGGCGGCAGGCCGGCCCTGCCGGAGGCCCGTATGCAGGGGTGCCTGCACGGGGTGGGAAGGGGCGGCGGCGGGCTGCCTGTGCTGTCTCAGCCGGGGCGGCGGTGGGGGGGCCTGTGGCGGGTGGCTGGGGGCGGCAGGCCGGCCCTGCCGGAGGCCCGTATGCAGGGGTGCCTGCACGGGGTGGGAAGGGCCGGCGGCGGGCTGCCTGTGCTCTCTCAGCCGGGGCGGCGGTGGGGGGGCTTGCGGAGGGGTGGCTGGGGTCGGCAGGCCGGCCCTGCCGGAGGCCCGTATGCAGGGGTGCCTGCACGGGGTGGGAAGGGCCGGCGGCGGGCTGCCTGTGCTCTCTCAGCCGGGGCGGCGGTGGGGGGGCTTGCGGAGGGGTGGCTGGGGGCGGCAGGCCGGCCCTGCCGGAGGCCCGTATGCAGGGGTGCCTGCACGGGGTGGGAAGGGCCGGCGGCGGGCTGCCTGTGATCTCTCAGCCGGGGCGGCGGTGGGGGGGGTTGCGGGGGGTGGCTGGGGGCGGCAGGCCGGCCCTGCCGGAGGCCCGTATGCAGGGGTGCCTGCACGGGGTGGGAAGGGCCGGCGGCGGGCTGCCTGTGCTCTCTGAGCCGGGGCGGCGGTGGGGGGGGCTTGCGGGGGGTGGCTGGGGTCGGCAGGCCGGCCCTGCCGGAGGCCCGTATGCAGGGGTGCCTGCACGGGGTGGGAAGGGGCGGCGGCGGGGTGCCTGTGCTCTCTGAGCCGGGGCGGCGGTGGGGGGGCTTGCGGGGGGTGGCTGGGGGCGGCAGGCCGGCCCTGCCGGAGGCCCGTATGCAGGGGTGCCTGCACGGGGTGGGAAGGGCCGGCGGCGGGCTGCCTGTGCTGTCTCAGTCGGGGCGGCGGTGGAGGGGCTTGCGGGGGATGGCTGGGGTCGGCAGGCCGGCCCTGCCGGAGGCCCGTATGCAGGGGTGCCTGCACGGGGTGGGTGGGCCTGCGGCGGGCTGCCTGTGCTCTCTGAGCCGGGGCGGCGGTGGGGGGGGCTTGCGGGGGGTGGCTGGGGGCGGCAGGCCGGCCCTGCCGGAGGCCCGTATGCAGGGGTGCCTGCACGGGGTGGGAAGGGGCGGCGGCGGGGTGCCTGTGCTCTCTGAGCCGGGGCGGCGGTGTGGGGGCTTGCGGGGGGTGGCTGGGGGCGGCAGGCCGGCCCTGCCAGAGGCCCGTATGCAGGGGTGCCTGCACGGGGTGGGAAGGGGCGGCGGCGGGGTGCCTGTGCTCTCTCAGCCGGGGCGGCGGTGGGGGGGCTTGCGGGGGTTGTCTGGGGGCGGCAGGCCGGTCCTGCCGGAGGCCCGTATGCAGGGGTGCCTGCACGGGGTGGGAAGGGGCGGCGGCGGGCTGCCTGTGCTGTCTCAGCCGGGGCGGCGGTGGGGGGGCTTGTGGGGGGTGGCTGGGGGCGGCAGGCCGGCCCTGCCGGAGGCCCCTATGCAGGGGTGCCTGCACGGGGTGGGAAGGGCCGGCGGCGGGCTGCCTGTGCTCTCTCAGCCGGGGCGGCGGTGGGGGGGCTTGCGGGGGGTGGCTGGGGGCGGCAGGCCGGTCCTGCCGGAGGCCCGTATGCAGGGGTGCCTGCACGGGGTGGGAAGGGCCGGCGGCGGGCTGCCTGTGCTGTCTCAGTCGGGGCGGCGGTGGGGGGGCTTGCGGGGGGTGGCTGGGGTCGGCAGGCCGGCCCTGCCGGAGGCCCGTATGCAGGGGTGCCTGCACGGGGTATGAAGGGCCGGCGGCGGGCTGCCTGTGCTCTCTGAGCCGGGGCGGCGGTGGGGGGGGCTTGCGGGGGGTGGCTGGGGGCGGCAGGCCGGCCCTGCCGGAGGCCCGTATGCAGGGGTGCCTGCACGGGGTGGGTGGGCCTGCGGCGGGCTGCCTGTGCTCTCTGAGCCGGGGCGGCGGTGGGGGGGGCTTGCGGGGGGTGGCTGGGGGCGGCAGGCCGGCCCTGCCGGAGGCCCGTATGCAGGGGTGCCTGCACGGGGTGGGAAGGGGCGGCGGCGGGGTGCCTGTGCTCTCTCAGCCGGGGCGGCGGTGGGGGGGCTTGCGGGGGTTGTCTGGGGGCGGCAGGCCGGTCCTGCCGGAGGCCCGTATGCAGGGGTGCCTGCACGGGCTGGGAAGGGGCGGCGGCGGGCTGCCTGTGCTGTCTCAGCCGGGGCGGCGGTGGGGGGGCTTGTGGGGGGTGGCTGGGGGCGGCAGGCCGGCCCGGCCGGAGGCCCGTATGCAGGGGTGCCTGCACGGGGTATGAAGGGCCGGCGGCGGGGTGCCTGTGCTCTCTCAGCCGAGGCGGCGGTGGGGGGGCCTGTGGCGGGTGGCTGGGGGCGGCAGGCCGGCCCTGCCGGAGGCCCGTATGCAGGGGTGCCTGCACGGGGTGGGAAGGGCCGGCGGCGGGCTGCCTGTGCTCTCTCAGCCGGGGCGGCGGTGGGGGGGCTTGCGGAGGGGTGGCTGGGGTCGGCAGGCCGGCCCTGCCGGAGGCCCGTATGCAGGGGTGCCTGCACGGGGTGGGAAGGGCCGGCGGCGGGCTGCCTGTGCTCTCTCAGCCGGGGCGGCGGTGGGGGGGCTTGCGGAGGGGTGGCTGGGGGCGGCAGGCCGGCCCTGCCGGAGGCCCGTATGCAGGGGTGCCTGCACGGGGTGGGAAGGGCCGGCGGCGGGCTGCCTGTGATCTCTCAGCCGGGGCGGCGGTGGGGGGGGTTGCGGGGGGTGGCTGGGGGCGGCAGGCCGGCCCTGCCGGAGGCCCGTATGCAGGGGTGCCTGCACGGGGTGGGAAGGGCCGGCGGCGGGCTGCCTGTGCTCTCTGAGCCGGGGCGGCGGTGGGGGGGGCTTGCGGGGGGTGGCTGGGGTCGGCAGGCCGGCCCTGCCGGAGGCCCGTATGCAGGGGTGCCTGCACGGGGTGGGAAGGGGCGGCGGCGGGCTGCCTGTGCTCTCTCAGCCGGGGCGGCGGTGGGGGGGCTTGCGGGGGGTGGCTGGGGGCGGCAGGCCGGCCCTGCCGGAGGCCCGTATGCAGGGGTGCCTGCACGGGGTGGGAAGGGCCGGCGGCGGGCTGCCTGTGCTGTCTCAGTCGGGGCGGCGGTGGAGGGGCTTGCGGGGGATGGCTGGGGTCGGCAGGCCGGCCCTGCCGGAGGCCCGTATGCAGGGGTGCCTGCACGGGGTGGGTGGGCCTGCGGCGGGCTGCCTGTGCTCTCTGAGCCGGGGCGGCGGTGGGGGGGGCTTGCGGGGGGTGGCTGGGGGCGGCAGGCCGGCCCTGCCGGAGGCCCGTATGCAGGGGTGCCTGCACGGGGTGGGAAGGGGCGGCGGCGGGGTGCCTGTGCTCTCTGAGCCGGGGCGGCGGTGGGGGGGCTTGCGGGGGGTGGCTGGGGGCGGCAGGCCGGCCCTGCCAGAGGCCCGTATGCAGGGGTGCCTGCACGGGGTGGGAAGGGGCGGCGGCGGGGTGCCTGTGCTCTCTCAGCCGGGGCGGCGGTGGGGGGGCTTGCGGGGGTTGTCTGGGGGCGGCAGGCCGGTCCTGCCGGAGGCCCGTATGCAGGGGTGCCTGCACGGGGTGGGAAGGGGCGGCGGCGGGCTGCCTGTGCTGTCTCAGCCGGGGCGGCGGTGGGGGGGCTTGTGGGGGGTGGCTGGGGGCGGCAGGCCGGCCCTGCCGGAGGCCCGTATGCAGGGGTGCCTGCACGGGGTGGGAAGGGCCGGCGGCGGGCTGCCTGTGATCTCTCAGCCGGGGCGGCGGTGGGGGGGGTTGCGGGGGGTGGCTGGGGGCGGCAGGCCGGCCCTGCCGGAGGCCCGTATGCAGGGGTGCCTGCACGGGGTGGGAAGGGCCGGCGGCGGGCTGCCTGTGCTCTCTGAGCCGGGGCGGCGGTGGGGGGGGCTTGCGGGGGGTGGCTGGGGTCGGCAGGCCGGCCCTGCCGGAGGCCCGTATGCAGGGGTGCCTGCACGGGGTGGGAAGGGGCGGCGGCGGGGTGCCTGTGCTCTCTGAGCCGGGGCGGCGGTGGGGGGGCTTGCGGGGGGTGGCTGGGGGCGGCAGGCCGGCCCTGCCGGAGGCCCGTATGCAGGGGTGCCTGCACGGGGTGGGTGGGCCTGCGGCGGGCTGCC